>NW_026043623.1:0-32147 GCF_023856365.1 Brienomyrus brachyistius
CTAATACGGGAGGACGGCGGGAAAGAGAAGTAAAATACGGTAGTTTCCCGGCCAAAACGGGAGACTTGACAGCTATGGCTGTCTCTGGCCACGCCCCCTACAGTCGGTCCGGCCCCTGTTCGCGTGTTCGCGAAAACGACTTCATTTATTTTCTTATTGATTTATCGACAGACTTTTTAGACGTTATAATAACAACACTCTATTGATCCCCCTCTTACTGTCCATGATACACAATGACGAGACATGGCCAGAGACAGCCTGCTGACCATCAAAAGAAAACAACTGGATGTGCATGTCAGGTATTGGGTGAATTATGAGAATGGCTCTCGAGTGCAGTCCTGGTTCTGGGATCACAGTACATGAGCCACTCCACCGCTGAAGACTTACTGGAGAAGTTTAAGGTAAGCCATTCAATAACATTTAAACTCATTAACGAACCCATGATTTTTAAATATCCATGGTTTATCTTTACATGTGTTTAAATGGGAGAACCATATTTATTGGTAAGCATATTTTAAAGATTTTATTGCTGCTTCATGGCTTTTGCTGCAAAAAAAATAGTTCATTGAGGAAATAGAATGTTTAAGTGTTGTGTAGCAACATGTACAGCTGTTGTACAGGCAAAAACTCTGGCTCAGTCCAAAGGAGGTGGATATAGGAATGGCTGTCATCAAGGTGGGACTTCTGTGAATTCACTGGTATCTTTACATACAAATGTATCAAACAATTGTGAAGTAAAAAATATGTGAATAACATGGAGTTTGAGCTGGTTTGATATGTACAGCTGAGGTAGTGTTAACCTTGGGCTGAGTGTGCAGAAAGATTCTGGAAATTTGACAAACCATCTTTTTGTCAGAGACAGTCAGGAGCCAAAGGCAGTGGAAGTGACCTTGGTGTCCTTCAGATTAAAAAAAATTGCCAGATTGTGCTCTCAAAAATGTGCAAAAAGGCCTTGGATAAATGCCCTCTGAAGTACTCGATTGTACATGAGATGACGTGCTTGGACCCAAACAAAATGCACACCAGCCAGATAACTGCCAGCAGAAAAGGAGAAATCTCATGCAGAAGTTTGCGCAGGAGAATCGGTTGGCAGGCAGGATATCTGCTGGTAAATCATAGGATAAGAATAGGATAGTTCAGAATATTATTTTTAAATTATGCTTTTCTTTTTTCACATCTAACTGAATCAGGGACGGATTACAAACCGGGTTAGCGGGGCCGCTGCCCAGGGGCCCTTGGGGTGCAGGGGGCCCGTGGGCCCCAAGCCCAAAACAATTTGCAACGCTTATCAGCAATGTATTTTCGTTTGTCTATTTTAGAGGGCCTACATTCTTTGATCCTCTGCCTACAAGGTCCCCTGACCCTATAGGGAGGGTGTTTGGCTGCCAAGGGCCCTTGACTTGTGGTGGTTGTGGTGGTGGTGCAGGTGGTGGTGGTGGGGGGGGGCCTCGCGAACGTTTTACCCAGGGGCCCACACAACCCATAATCCGTCCCTGAACTGAATAGTGTTAACACGTAGATTTTAGCAGTATTTAGAAGACCGACTCTTGGTGTTTGAAAAGAAGCATCAGCCCAGTTATATTTTCTTTGATGAGCCTAGAGATATCTCAAGATTAAATTAAAATGATTGCACATTTATGGTATCATAGGAAAATTGGGTTATAAATCACTTTCCTATTCTACATGTGATTCTGTGTATTGACATTGTTGATCTGCATCTAATCTACTGTAATTAATGTAATTACAGGTGATGCAATATCCCAGCAGTCTGATAATCACCTGCACAATGAGGCAAAAGGCTTGGATTTTATATCCTTCATTCCTTCAGCACCATCCAAAGTTGATGTCTTTTTACATCAAAAAGTTAGTGGGCCTTATCCTGACCTCTGGATGTTCTGCAAGAACTTGCTGCTGCTGTCCTATGGGCAAGCCGAAGTGGAACGAATAGAGGTGGAGACCTGCAACTTATCAGAGGAAACAGTTGTTGCACAGAGGCTTATATGCGACCATGTCAGAGTGTGTGGGGGAGCAACCAAAGCGCCTCTGACCAAAGGTGAAAGATGAGCGAAAAGCAAAAAAGAAAACTTGAGGAACTCAAGAGGAAGAGAGTCTCACTGGAAAGTGTATGTGAGAGTTTACAAAAGGATGCTGAGCACATGGCAGAGGAAGCAGAGAGTGCTGCTGGAACCAAAAGGGCAACATTACTTACCAAGTCCAATACTCTGAGCCGACGAGCGAAGGAGGAGAAAGAGCAGTTGGTGGTCTTAAATGCAGATACTGAAGAATAGGCTACTGAACTGTGACTCCTAACACATCAAGAGTGAATCGGTGGAAACAAAAATATTTAGGTTCTTTGCATTTTTGGAGTATTTTACTTTCTGTGCCTGTTTGTACATTGTTCACAGCCATAATACTTTATAATTACAAGGTAGTTTTATGTTAGAGCTCTTGCTCCAATAAATATGTGCCTTGTAATTAACTAAATTCTAGGCTATTCAGTTTTTTTTGCCCTCGTGATGGTCGTGGGTTGTGAAAAAAGCCTTCTTCTTAGGGGTACCGCTGGGGCCAGCCGGGCGTATGTCGTGGCTTCAGTGAGTACTTATGTTTGTCATGCTGCCTGTGTACTTTATAGCGGCACAACATATTTCTGCAAATTGCATGCGTCAAATTGTCTGTCTCTCTTAAAAAATATGAAGTGTCACCAAAATTTTAAACGGGGAATCAATCTCAATGAAAAATATTCGTCAAGTAACGTTTCTAAAATAATATAGACATACTAATAATTATATATTAATAAATCGGATGAACGATGCATCCCAAATTGTATCCGCTGCGCACTTCTTAATCAGGGCAATCGCATCGTGGAGGTTTCTGCAGACGCCCAAAAAGACTTACTTAAGAAAACTGTTGCATGATAATTTGTACCATTTTCAAGGGTGGGGGGCGTGCAGTAGATGCCCCCTTTATTTTTGTGCTTCTGCCGTTCAAACCGAGCAGCACTGAGTTTGTCATGGCACCTGACGCCAAATCTACTGCTTAGCTGCTACAGACAGAACTATCTTCAAATCACCACTAGGGGGTGTCAATGCTGCAGCTTCGTTCTATGGTTGATCTTTTTCAAAGACAGTTTTTTTTCTCTCTCTCCACATAATCAACTTAACTGATTAGCGTGCTTTCATAGTAATGGTTTTTAATCCGTGTTAATCTTCTGAACAATGACTAGTAAAGGTTCTATGAGGTTGTCCTACTTACTATGGATTTTAAGTTTTTTATCAAGGTGTTAAAACGTACCACAGTTGCCAGTCCTGTGTTTTATGTCTAGCAATTTGTACAGTTTCTTCAGTATAAACACATGCCATGATCTGTGAGAATCTCCTCCAGAACTCTGCATTTCCTCAAGATCTTTTTGTAATATTGCATCATGGCACTGCTCAGAACAACACAGATGGTGCATAACAACACAAGGGAGTACAAGACAACATGGTGCAGAAACAGTGCGATACAAAGCAGGACAAAACTGGATGATACGTGGTCAGTGGTGGATAAAGTGCAGTAACAGCTGTACAGTGCAGCTGCCGTGGAAATGACTGTTACAGGGGATGCAAAAGCTGCAGGTTTGAATTGTTTGGCGAATGAAGCTGTTCATGAATCTGCTAGTCAGTGTTTGTGGATGGTGGTCAGAGTCCTGGATTATAGACTGAACCTTGTTACTGTGGCAGTTAAAGTACAGCTGGTCAATGGAGGGCAGTTCAGTGCGAATGATGTTCTTAACAGACTTCGCAATGTACTGCCTTCCTGTCATGTGGCTCCACCATACCATAGTACTACTGTAAGAACTAGGGATGTAACGATACATTCAACTCACCATTTGATACGATTCACGATTCTGAGTTCACGATACAATTTTCTCATTTTTTGCAGAATGAGCTGCAGACAAATATATTCAAAAATATTCTTATATTTATCTTTCTGAACTGTTGACACTGTTGTGAACAGTGCAACTGAATTTGAATAAAATACTGTTGAAAAAAATCCCAAATCAAAATAAGTAAATAAAAAAAAATAAATCAAATAAATAAGCTAAGGTTTGCATGTGCAGGTTTTTAGCGTGCTTTGCCCTTTTAATAATCTTCACTCAGCTCACGGTGGTGCCAGTGGACCTGTTTGTGTATGTTATCAGTCTATTACAATGTTTGCATGCAGTTTATGTCTTGTCTGTGCTTTTCTCGCTGTTTCCTCCTCGTTTGTGATTACCGGAAAGCTAATATGCTGCCACACCGCCAATTGAAGATCGGGCGGTGCGTCCATCCATCCATTTTCTGAAACCACTTAATCCCAACTGGGATCGCGGGGGAGACCGGAGCCTATCCCGGGAACAAGGGGCGCAGACAGGAACCAAGCCCAGGCAGTCACCTACACACCGCAGGTCGCACACACTCACACAACTACAGGGCCAATTTAGACTCACCAGTCAACCTATCCTGCATGCTTTTGGACTGTGGGAGGAACCTGGAGTCCCCGGCGAAAACGGGGAGAGCATGCGAACTCCACACAGAAAGGGCCCTGGACCGAAGCCAGCACTAACCACTGTGCCGTCCTCAGTTTCAAATTCATTCATCATCTCGCGTTCGCTCAAAACCAAAAACTGACGTACGATGTCGACGTGATACGTAGTGACATCTGACGTCAAACTCACATTGTGAAATCAAATGTAATATTACACCAGTTTTTCTGTTAAAGTACTGTGAAGTACTCCTACAATAGTGATTCATTTTCCACATCAGCCGGTTTAAATCTTCATGCATTTGCACCGATTTTTAACTGATTTGTGATTCATCATTACATGCCAGGGCCAGCAGCTCTGCATGGCTCGACCCTCATAAACATTCTCCACACATGCTGTTCAGGCAGTGGCCACAGAAATTCCCCCAGTGAACTTTATGCTTTCTGTCGGAGAGTATGCTGTGTTCTGGCCTTAAACCCTGCATACTACTTTGCAGACTTTGATCCTCTTAACAACAATTGGCATTTCTGGTGGCTGAATATCCATCCATCCGTCATCCAACTGCATGCTTAAAAGCTGTGAATAATAGTAATAATTCTTAAAATTGCAACTATCTAGAATTTCAGCCTAGTTACTCAGCTAAATTACTATTTAAACCTAGAATAATTTCTATAAGGGGCGGCATGGTGGTGCAGTGGTTAGCACTGTCGCCTCACACCTCTGGGACCCGGGTTCGTGTCTCCGCCTGGGTCACATGTGTGTGGAGTTTGCATGTTCTCCCCATGTCGTTGTGGGGTTTCCTCTGGGTACTCCGGTTTCCCCCCACAGTCCAAAAACATGCTGGGGCTAATTGGAGTTGCTGAATTGCCCGTAGGTGTGTGTGTGTGAGTGGATGGTGTGTGAGTGTGCCCTGCGATGGGCTGGCCCCCCATCCTGGGTTGTTCCCTGCCTCGTGCCCATTGATTCTGGGATAGGCTCCGGACCCCCCGCGACCCAATAGGATAAGCGGTTTGGAAAATGGATGGATGGATAATTTCTATATGTGTGATAGAATCAAAAAATATTTTGTTTTACATATAAATCTTCACAAGGTGTATTACACATGGTATTCCCCAGACACCGCCACCCCAACAGATGCTTTGTTTGTTAAGACAATAGCTCAGAAAGTGGTTGATCGATCTTTTGCAGCTTTTACCAAGGTTTGTACAAGCCAAAATTAAATTTTGAAACGGATCCCTGCCACACCCTGCCCTCCTGAACCTCCCGTTTCCTCCCTAGTGTGGTATAACGTGCCATGCCTGTTCCGCGTTTGTTTTACCTCTCCTTCCTGCCCTTGTGTTACTCATTTCAGGTGCCTCTAGTTTGCTCCCTGCTTAGCCTTGTATAAATGTGCTTCTCAGTCCTGCCTTTAATGTTGCTGCTGCTGTTTGCCTGTGTGTTCTTCCCTGCTTATGATTCCCCCGTGATCCAGTTGTGATCCAGTTGTCTTCATATCATGTATTCACATTCCTCAGCTGAGAGTGAACAAAGTTCTGTGGAAAGTATCTGACTACAGATAGACTTTCACCCAGTTCTCTGCGGGAGCTCTGATTACAGAGTGACTCCCCGACTACTTCTGAAGCCCTTCCTTAAGTATCCAGACCAGGTGATGGCATGTTTCTGAAGACTGACTAATTTCGGTCAATGGTTAATTTTAGGGGCATTGCTGACCTTGGTTCTCAAGTCCCCAGCCAATCAGATCACTTTAGGGGGTGGTTGTAATTCCCTTGTTCTACCATGAGAGAATCTCTCTCAGTTTGGTGGGTTGAGCCGAAGTTTCTGTATTTCTCTTAGGAAAAGCTATACTGCCTTAAATCTGAGAGTATAATACTCCTCGTCTCATGCCTATTCAAACGAGACCAAACATGCGTGTATTTGTCCCTAACATCTATGTGTGCTGAGTTATCCTGTTTATAGTGGAAAAGGTGTCTGTGTCTGGAGGCTGACAGCTGTTGTTGCTGTGGATTGATTGTGGAACTCTGGTCACTCCGGGGGTGAAAGGTCTTGCTTTTTCTGTGCTGCTCCAGTTATTCCTATCCAGTCTCTCAGGAGCCGGCAGGCCTTTGCCTTCCTTAAAAGGGGTGGTTTGACGAGTTGAGTCCAGTCTTGCCTGGGCCAGCGGAGCTCTGAAATAGACTGATGCAGGCTGATCAGAGTTGGGGCCTGCAGGACCTATAAGTTTTATGTCCTTACAGAATGTAAGTGGCATCATACTAAACTAGTGGTGTTCGAACTAGCATGGAAAGAGGCTATGGGTAGCTACAAAAAGGCTCTTAGTGCCGCCAAATCATCTAGTATCTATCAGAACTAATTGAAATAAACAAAAATAATCCTAGATTCCTATTTACTATGGTGTCCAAGCTGACTAATAACCAGACCACTGGTTATTTTCCAGTGACGACTTTATGAAACTTTTTGACCAAAAATATGCTCAATTAAACAGAACATTTTGAATATTGAATATTGGTTAACCAGTCAGAACTGATGTACTTAATTTTATCTTCAAATTCATCTACTTGTATGCTAGACCCTGTTCCATCAAAATTATTCAGCGATGCTCCCAGCATTGATTGAACCGCTACTAGCAATAGTTAAACTAAAACATATAATCATATTACCCCAATTTTATCTTCACTGCACTGGCTGCCAGTTAGATTTCGTGTTGACTACAAAACACTGCTCTTAACCTATAAAGCTGTAAATGGTCTTGCACCGCAGTATGTGAGTGACCTCATTTGCGTTCCGAATCATACACTTAGATGACGAGATGGAGGTATTCTATCCGTACCCAGAATAAAGAACATTACCTTTGGGGGAAGAGCATTTGCTCATAAAGCACCACAGCTATGGAATAAACGTCCTATTAGTGTTCGGAACTCAGACACAATCTCTGCTTTTAAGTCAAGGCTTAAGATGTACCTCTTTCGCCAGTCTTTTGGATAGTTAAATCTTCTTTTCTAAGGTGAATGGGAAATCTGGAGGTTCATAGTTATTTGAGATTGAAGGGGAAAGGGGGGATTGGTGCTGTCGTCCTGCCACTCTCGCCGATCACTTAAGCTGTGGATGGGAGGTGGCTTGACGCCAAAACCTCTGTAAACCCTCATGCCTGTGCTTCCTTCCAGGTCACTCTTTTAGGCAGGCTGTCATAGTTGCTTTAGTCCTGCCGGTTAGGTGTAGGGCAATAACTCTTCTCCATCTTCTCTTTTTCGAGCTGATACCGAGCCGACTACACCGTGTGAACCCGCACCTGGACTCCTGGATATAACTACATGAAACCAACTGGGACTTTATAACTATATGAACTCTAATGAATGTCAATGTAAATGCAGTTTCATGCTCCTTGGTCGCCCAGAGGAGGATGGGGTCCCCTTCTGAGTCTAGGTTCCACTCAAGGTTTCTTCCTGCTAGAGGGAGTTTCCTTGCCACTGTCGCCTCAGGCTTGCTTGGTGGGGTTCTGGCCGGTTAAATGTAAAGTGCTTTGTGACAATGCATGTCGTTAAAAGCGCTATATAAATAAAATTGAATTGAATTGAAGTGCTTCCTCAGATTCATTTTTAAATGTTCTCCAGCTAATTTCCACTATGGCCACGAGTTCTAGTATTTTAAATTAATATTGAAATGGTCATTTGGCTGAACAGCATCCCGACCTGTTAGAATCTTATATACCTGGATCATGTCCCCCCATAGTCTCCTTTGCTTGAGGCTAAACAGATTCAGCTCAGCGAACCTCTCCTCATAAGACATTCCTCTAAGTGCAGGAATCATTCTAGTCATCCTACGTTGCACCTTTTCCAAGGCAGCAATGTCCTTCTGAAGGTATGGTGACCAAACCTGCACACAGTATTCTAGGTGGGATCTTACCAAGGAATTATATAATCGTAGCATCACTTCTCTTGACTTACATCTCTAGGTGTGTGGAGTTTAATCCAACATCCTTTTGCCTTTTTTTAATGCTTCCCCACACTGGCAAGAGTGGGACATGGAAGTATCAACATACACACCGAGATCTTTCTCGTAATCAGCTACCTTTATTTCAGTGGAACCCATAAAATATCTGTACTTTACTATATTTACTATATTTCTGCTCCCTGCATGGATTACCTTATATTTATCTATGTTAAATTTCATCTGCCACGTATGAGCCCAGTCGCTAATTAAATCCAGATCCTGTTGTAGCCTCTCTGGACATGAGACATGATCTAACATCAATCAGAAGATACCACACCAGCAGATAATGATTTCTGGAATAGTAAAGTTAAAGGTTGGCTAATAATACCCCTCATCTCTTTTAAAACTATAGATAAGATGCCATCAGGGCCTTGCGATTTATTTATTTTGAGCTTAGCTAGGCTTTGTACCACATCAGCCTCAGTTATACATATATTGGTCATAGACATCGTTGTATTTGTACTAAATGGTGGTAAGCTATTCTACTGTGAACAGCCATTGTAAAATAATCATTAAACTCATTTATATCAATTTCATTTTCAATTATAAGGCCCTTACTATCCTGCAAATGAGTGATTTTCAGCTTTTAGAGCTCTTTCGGAGTTAAAATATTGGAAGAAACTTTTAACGTCATCCTTATAACTGTTATTAACTAAACCTGTAGACTTAGATACTCCTGCTTTATTTTGAAATCATTAGTTAATTTCCATTTGTGGAAGAAAGCCCTTTTGCTCCTGACTTTATTCTTAATTTTCGTAGTAAACCACCTGTGACATCGCGTGCTGGACGAACAGGCAGGAAGCGAGGAATCAAGGATCCGGGAAACGGAGAGTCGGGAATGAGGGTTTATTGATGAAAACAGGTACCAACAGCGAGAGATTTCAATGACAGGACTGGGGAAACAGACTTGAATGTGGACTAAATACACAGGACTACTCAAACTGACAGAAAACAGCTGGTTACAATCGGGGCAGCACACATGGTTAATGAGGGGGCGTGGCACACACGAGGATCGTACAAGCAGGTCATGACACCAGCTTGGTTGCAGTTTCCTAGATTTAGTTTTTCTGGAAACGGGTATGAAGTTCTTTTGCACTTGCAACAATGTGCTTTTAAAAAATTCCCATGCCTCTTCCACAGTATTGCTATTTAACTCCATCCGATTTACAGTTTCTAGTTTCAGTCTCATACCATTGAATTACCCTTCCTAACATTGTATACTTTTGTTTTGGACTTGGTTGAAGACTCAGGCAGCAGGAGTTGCCCCAACGTTGGTATGTCCTTATCCATAAGGGGGAGTAAACGTTCTGGTTTCCCGACCTTATAGATGAAGGAGTTGGGGGATGTTGCCAGTGACCTGCCGGATTCCAGGCAGAACAGGCCTCGCTATGCCACAGCCCTTCAGAGACTGGGCCTTCCGTGCAGAACCTCTGCATCCAAATTAGACCAGTTGTTTAACAAAACCCTAAAATGGGGTTATTTTTGACATGGAACGGGACTTTGATTCAACAACCCATTACTTAGTTGCGGCAAGTACCCAATATCAAGTATAGCTGCAAAGAATCTGCCAGAGATTTTCAGAGAAGTTCCCCAGATGCATGGACTGGACTAAGGTGCGTCAGATTAAACAGGAGCCTGGTAAATTCTGTGAGCCCCACGCCAAGTGACTGATGGAAACATACTCCAGCTACAGTGAGATGGACCCTCCAGCGGACCGAGAGTGGGATTCCCTCTGGGAGCGACAACTCGTGCAGTTGCTGGTGGATGAGCTGCAAACAGACATCAAGAAGGACTTCCAACCTCACAATCATTTACCAAACCACTTCAGGTAACTTGTAAAGATGTAGGTATTGGAGTATTCACACATTCATTTGCAGTGTCCACCTCCTGTCCGGTAAATTTGGCAGGACAAAATTTGAATAACCTATAGGCCAGACTCATGAATGCGGCTGAACGAGTAAAGGTAGAACAGGTGGCCAATCCTGTTATACAGTCCTAGTAGATTGAGAACCACCTGATTGCAACTGTAGTTGGAATCAAGGGCTGAGCAGCATGGTGGCCTGGGGGACAATTATGAAAACACAGACCCACTGATATCCTTAAAACCCACAATCAAAAGAGGAGTCAGGATGGCCAGTGACATGTGCTGGCTAAATGGGGACAACAAAGAGAGAACAGAACAAGGCAGGGAGGGATTCTGACACAGGTGCCATGCTACTTTGTTTAAATATGCTGTAATGTTTTAGTGCAAGCCTTAGACAATGGAATCTCTGAATGACGCCGCAGTCTGGCTCTTTCTGAAGGTCCTATACTGTAACCGTCCTGAGAAGTTGTTTGCATGCACTTGCTGCCTTGACACTTGTTGATGTGCGTGTGCCCTGCTCGAGCAGTAAAGGGGAGATCACATGCAGAGCTGATTTTCTGTAGTTCCTTAGAATAAAAATAGAATATTCTCTTCAAATAGGAACACATGCTGCGTTTGATTATTTCACTCCAACTCGGACAAAAACGTCACGAAAAACATCACTTCCCATTAGAAACGCCTCTTTTATGACGTTAATGTCTGACAGAATCTTCTTGTCCGAGTTGCCCCTGTGACGTAATTTCAACATGGCGGCTTACACACTCAACATTAATTCTATTTTACAAATCCTTAAAAATGTTTATTTTGTTAAATTTATTATTATCCCATCCATCCATTTTCCAAACTGCTTATCCTACTGGGTCACGGGGGGTCCGGAGCCTATCCCGGAAGCAATGGGCACGAGGCTGGGAACAACCCAGGATGGGGGGCCAGCCCATCGCAGGGCACACTCACACACACCATGCACTCTCACATGCATTCCTACGGGCAATTTAGCAAGTCCAATTAGCCTCAGCATGTTTTTGGACTGTGGGGGGGAACCGGAGTACCCGGAGGAAACCCCACGACGACATGGGGAGAACATGCAAACTCCACACACATGTGACCCAGGCGGAGATTTGAACCTGGGTCCCAGAGGTGTGAGGCAACAGTGCTAACCAGTGCACGACCATACCGCCCATTTATTATTATTATTATTTATAATTATTAGTAATTATTAATGTAATTGCACGTGTTCGATTTAGAGAATACCATATTGTGACCGTAAACAGTATCCTAACATGCAATATCAGATTTTTACCAGACTTGTTAGTGTTTTTGGTTTGTTTGTAGTTTGTTTGCCTCTCGAAAAAAGAATATCGCTATGAATGTACTAAAATACTTTATAAAGCTTTTAATGTGGTTTGACTAGTTCCTGTTTCTTGTTTATTTGTCTGAAATAATAATCTTACTCCATAACTGCTAAAATATAAAGCAACAACACAGCAGCGTATTCATGGAGGCAGCCATGTTTGTTCCGAGTTGTGCTAGCTTGAACGGGAGATTGTTGGATGTGATGTCACCCAATTTGGAATTTCCAAGTTCAGAGAGAAAAACGAACGCACCACAAGACTCTGGCTGGAAATTTCTACAATAGAGCCATTTAGTTATTTCTAGAAAAATATTTAGAGCCAATGACCTGATGTCATTGTAACACAGGTCACTGTCCGTGGTGCTGAATTCTCTACTTGATGGGCTGGTGCTGAATGAATATGACAGCTGGCCAACATGTCTGTGTGCTTCCACTGACTGGCACCCAGACATATAATGACTTTTAACAATGAGGAGGGAAACGTCCAGACAGGAAATTAGTCAACAGTAATTAGTAATCACATATAGTTCTATCATGATGTAAAATTCAAAAACCTTTTTTTTATTATTAAGGGATAAATGTAATTGAGTTTTAATGTATCCTTTCCGCTCTTAAAATCGCAAATTATTTCTGACTATTAATCTGCACATTTTAATAATTTCATTAATATTACCTAATTGGTTTGTCTTTTTTATTAAATTTTAAAACTAGCTGTACAATTGTTGATGTTGTTGCTGTTCTGAATGTCATTGGCCTGTTGCCTTACGTCTGTCTAAACATGAGTGAGGGGAGGGATGCACTATTCTATGGGGGCCTCTGTAGAGAATAAATGATCCTAATTTTATATTGAGAGAGATGGTTAATTCCTTTTTAATCCATACTGCGTTCAGAGCCCCTGTTCTGCCGTTGATCACTGCTGCATATCATCCCCAAACCAATGGCCTGGATGAGAAAACGAATGATGACATAAAATGGTAAGTCTGTTTTTGAGGTTGTTTTAGAACTGTGTGAGACAGGCTCTATTCTTTTAACATTACATCAGGAATTACTGATATTATTGACAATCAATCCCTTAATATACAGTATCTCACAAAAGTGAGTACACCCCACACATTTTTGTAAATATTTTATTATATCTTTTCAAGGGACAACGTTAAAGATATGAAACTCTGATAGAATGTAAAGTAATCAGTGTACAGCTTGTATAATGGTGTAAATTTGATGTCCCCTCAAAATAACTCAACACACAGCCATTAATGTCTGAACTGCTGGCAACAAAAGTGAGATTAAAAATGATTTGTGGCAAGATCGGATCATGTGTGTTGAAGAGTTTCTTATGACTGACAAGTAGTTATTTAAAAACATATCTTGAAACAGCAAATTACATTGTTCTTAATGCTTTTAGAAAATGACTCTTTATAATGATCTGTGAATAATAATAATTTGCTATGAATGTTTTTCCACTTCAGCTTTCCACAATTATTCTTCCCGATGAGAAAAGCTACGGCACGTTTTTTGATGAAAAAAATAAAGTAGTTGAGACAATAAGCAACAACAGCTGAAAACATCTCCTAGTAACAGGAAAAACAGAAGCAGGCATGTGGTAAACGAATACAAAAGAGGTACCAAAACACAGTTTATCATGTTGGAGATGAGGCGCTTCTGTTCAACATGAGGAAGCGGGGACGGAAAGGAGGAAGAACGGAACCGGATTTTACCGGACCTTATGTCATCCAGGCAATATGTGGCAAGCTGGTTACACTGTCTAATTCTGAAGGGGCAACTTTAAAGAACAAATACAATGTAAACCACATACAGAAGGAGCCAAACTGATGTCCCAAGTCAGGAATCACACAAGGTGCCAGAAGAGTATAAGACCAGTAAACCTCCCTCTAGCGCAGAGCTTCTGACAATCGAGAAGGATGCTGACAGTTGAAAAAAAACTCATGTCTGTGTGTTATGAAAGAATATCAATAAATGTTTCCGAAAGGGGATGACTCATTTGGTAATTATTTACGGCTTATGTTATGGCTGCCAATTTACAGTCTTTACTGAAGTCTGACTTCTTTTGAGTCACCTTTAATATAGATTGGACACTCTCTATGCAATGTGCAATACTTACATAGATGGTAAATGTTTACCTGCTTGCACAGATGGATGATTAGGTAATTAGTGTAAGTGTGTGTGTGTGTTCAATCGCATGTATGTCCAAGGTCCATAGTAAATAATATACACTGATCAAGAGATGCCCGAAAGTGGATAAAAGAGGACATTAGTGGGTGTATCACTTAGTGTAACGCGTGCAGGAAAATGAGCAGGACTGCAAGCCATATAATGACCCTTGTCTAGCTCTTAATACAGTATGCATACAGTGATGTATCTACAATGGACAGCTACTATGAGCAGATAGCACAGTACAGGTGCTTATAAGATCTGTATGCTATTTCCATCCATCCATCCATTGTCCAAACCGCTTATCCTACTGGGTCGTGGGGGGTCTGGAGCCTATCCCGGAAGCAATGGGCACGAGGCAGGGAACAACCCAGGATGGGGAGCCAGCCCATCACAGGGCACACTCACACACTATTCACTCATACATGCATACCTACGGGCAATTTAGTAACTCCAGTTAGCCTCAGCATCCATCCATCCATCCATTGTCCAAACCGCTTATCCTACTGGGTCACAGGGGGTCCGGAGTCTATCCCGGAATCAATGGGCACGAGGCAGGGAAGAACCCAGGATGGGGGGCCAGCCCATCACAGCTCACACTCACACACCATTCACTCACACATGCACACCTACGGGCAATTCAGCAACTCCAATTAGCCTCAGCATGTTTTTGGACTGTGGGGGGAAACCGGAGTACCCGGAGGAAACCCCACGACGACACGGGGAGAACATGCAAACTCCACACCCATGTGACCCAGGCAGAGACTCGAACCCGGGTCCCAGAGGTGTGAGGCAACAGTGCTAACCACTGCACCACCATGCCGCCCCCTGTATGCTATTTCATTCTATAAAAAGAAACTTACTGTACTGTACAATAAAGTATTTCACCACTGCTTCTTCCTCAGCTCCCACTGTTTGCTAGCACATGCATCTTTTGATTTCTTAGTGCAATCTGTGCTTTATTTTTTTTTTGTGAAATGTAAGTGCAGTATCTGTTTATTAAGTGCTGTGGTTTAATATGTACATTATTATTTCAGTACTGTGTATACTGTCCTTAATGTCTTGCCTCTCTCGTATAACTTGAGATACGCCCAAATTGACTTGCAACAAGTGGTCCTGGTTCCAAATGCGGAAGGCGATGGATACCTGTATTTTATATGCTGTAGTGTGCTGGGTGTCAGACATTGCAATGCACCTTGCTTTGATCTTGACCTGTTAGATCAGAGGGAGGTAATCTTATCCAGAAAGGGCCACTGTGTATGATGGTTTTCACTGCAACTCTCTGAACAGCGAACCTAACAGTTATCCCAATACCTTGATCTTGCTAGCATATTTAAATGTGTACCTATTCAGGAATAGAGTGGTGAAGGCATTCAGAGGAGGACTGATGATTATCAGAGGGAACAAAGGGGCTGGGTACTTGTCAGTATCCAGTAGAACCACCAGACTCCTACACTGAATGGTTCTGGATGTGGCACAGACGTTAATCCCTCTGTATTAGGGGATCCGTCTCCAGTTTGTACTCTTCTAGTTAATAGGTAGATTATCAGGCAGTTTTTCACCCTAGTCCAGTACTCATTGACAGCCTAATACACCGTGTTTCAGTTTGTCTTGATAGTCAATACATGTCACAGGATGTACATTACTCTGATGGGCAGGCCCTCTTACATATGATGGAAATTGCAATACCTACTTTTGGCCACGAGATGGCAGCAAGAAAATAGAAAAATTATTTTCCCACGGTCTACTAGCAGCTTTTAGATGTTAATTCTTCATAAAAATAATTTGACTTGATCCAATGTATTTTTAATACAAACAATTACCACACAAAGCTGCTAGTTTCCTCCGGTTTCCCCCCACAGTCCAAAAACATGCTGAGGCTAATTGGAGTAGCTAAATTTACCGTAGGTGTGCATGTGTGAGTGAATGGTGTGTGAGTGTGAGCTGTGATGGGCTGGCCCCCCATCCTGGGTTCTTCCCTGCCTCGTGCCCATTGATTCCGGGATAGACTCCGGACCCCCTGTGACCCAGTAGGATAAGCGGTTTGGACAATGGATGGATGGAAATAGCATACAGATTAAGCACCTGTACTGTGCTATCTGCTTATAGTAGCTGTCCATTGTAGATACATCACTGTATGCATACTGTATTAAGAGCTAGATAAGGACAGTGGGTCATTATATGGCTTGCAGTCCTGCTCATTTTCCTGCACCCGTTACACTAAGTGATACACCCACTAATGTCCTCTTTCATCCACTTTCAGGCATCTCTTGATCAGTGTATATTACTTACTATGGACCTTGGACATACATGCGATTGGACACACACACACACACACACACACTTACACTAATTACCTAATCAACCATCTGTGCAAGCAAGTAAACATGTACCATCTATATAAGTATTGTACATAGCATAGAGAGTGTCCAATCTATATTAAAGGTGACTCGAAAGAAGTCAGACTTTAGTAAAGACTGTAAATTTCTCAGCCATAACATAAGCCGTAAATAATTACCAAATGAGTCATCCCCTTTCGGAAACATTTATTGATATTCTTTCATAACACACAGACATGAGTTTTTTTTCAACTGTCAGCATCCGATCCAAACGGGATTCCCATTTCCTTTCTGTGGGATCCAACAGAACACGGGCTGACCATCAGTCAACATGTCTTCAACCATGCAGGACAGGACCCAGTCCAGGCCAAACCTCACGGTGCTGGTGTTAATAAAAAAAATGTAAGGAACATGCAGCTGCAGCTCACACACAAACACAGTCCACAGCATCCAGAAAAAGGTCAGGCCTTTTTCTTCTTTAGCTGACTCCGCCCAGACCTCGCCCCCTTTCTGGGCGCCTCGCACTATGCCTTTGAACTGGCCCTGCAGCTTGGCCCGTTTCCTGTTTCCCAATGCAAGTCATAAGATTCACCCGTAAATGATATTTTGAATCGGAACGATATTTATTACTATTGTTTAGATTAAATATATAACGGTTTAATGATTGAATATAACTTGATATTGTTGTTTGTGTTGTTTAGTTTGAGGTTCTAGTTTCTGTCTTTATCCGCTTTCGTTTCAGTAGGCAGCTGGTTCATCCCAGGCTCAGGGTCTCTCTGCTCTTCATCAAACCCACACCCCCAGTTTGGGAGCACCCTCTCCCTCTCCTCCCCCCACGGCTGTGACTGTTACTCCTCCTTGAGGAGTAACTGCTCCGCCCCCTATCCCAGCCCCTATACCCACAGGAGTGCATCACCCAGTGAGCCGCCGCCCTGCCTGTCCCCTCACACAAGCACACACTGAAATCATGGTCCTAAGCTCTCTGTGTGGGTCACCACGATAGTACAGCACACCGACGATTACCCTCTGACTGAATCAGAATCAGCTTTATTTGGCCAAGTATGTTCACACATATTGGGAATAGTTAGACATTTAATCAAAATAATTAAGACAAGACATAAACATACAGTTCTGTTGATATGCGACGCATATAACCTCTGCATTCACAGCACTGCTTCAGTTATCGAAGAGCAAATT
Organism: Brienomyrus brachyistius; assembly: GCF_023856365.1. NCBI lineage: Eukaryota > Metazoa > Chordata > Actinopteri > Osteoglossiformes > Mormyridae > Brienomyrus > Brienomyrus brachyistius. The sequence goes on from NW_026043623.1 coordinate 17,415, forward strand.
TCCAAAACTCACTCAGTCCGATAACCTAAAGTAATAAGTCATAATCCTCTTCATACGTTGCAGTAATGGGAATGAAATCTCACTCAGTGTTTATGTAATGGAGCAATGGAATTTCGTGAAATTTCCAAAAGTCCACAGAAATATTTAGAAAAACATTCCTGCAGACTGAGTTTTTGATATTTGCTTTTCAATTAACACAATTTTCTTCAGTCTGAGGTTTAACAGAATTCAGCCATATGCTGTTCAAAAAAAACTACACAGAACAAAAACAGAATGGACTTTACATCTGTCTGAAAGGAAAGTTGACACAGGCTGCAGCAGTGAACAAATCAATCAATGTATTAAAGTTAGGCATTAAGTAACTGGAGGCAGTATATACATAACATGATAACATGCCTTTTCTGTATTGACCATATTAAGGACGCTGTAACACTGCCCACCACATACCTGCTTCATTTATTGTTTTATACTTGCAGCTGCTTATTCAGACAGCTCGTCTACCTGTCTGTCCATGTTGCCCTCCCATGACAACTGGTCCAGCCTACAGGTGCCGTCCCATTCCGGCATGTTACCCATGAGTCATAGCGGCACCTCCGGGAGCAGCTCCAGGTGAGCCCGTGCCTCCCCTCCCCCACCTGTCCCCATGCTGAGTCTCGGGCCCCCGTCTTCCCTCTTGTTCTCGCCTATACCCACATCCTGGCCTGTGTCTGCATCGTCTCACCTCGTTAACAGGACTTTCGCCTTCTTCTGTCCTGATCCATTCAGGCCCATCATTCTGGGACATGCTTTGATTTATTTCGCCATAGTTACTCTTTGTTTTCCTTTGTACTTTGCACTCTACAAGTAAAATGAATAAAAAATAGGCATTATTTTGATATTGTTTTAGTACAGTGACACTAGTATATTTGTTGTTGTTTCCAGGCAACACTGCATGCTGATTTAACGTCTTTCCTTAATCTCCACCCCATTGCTCACACACAGCCAGTATCCCAGTTTGTGGTCAATGAGCTCCTCCTCACTCACCCCAGTCTCCTAGTCCAGTGGAATGTCCAACAGCTTGGGCTCTCAGTTCCTGCGTGTCATGCCCGGCTCGTCCGCTCCTCCTGTGTGCCACGCCCCCTGATTACCCACGTGTTTTCTCCCGATTTGTACCCAGCTGTATCTAGTTAATTTGCTCAGTCCTGTGTATTTCAGTCCGTGTCTTACCTGAGTCCAGTGTCTGTCATTGATGTTTGTATGCGTGAGATGTTTCCCCGTCCGCGCTTCCTAATTAAACTCCCGTTTTTGCCTGTCCGCTTGCTCCTTGCACGCCTTGCCCGCACGATCGCCTGCCTGCTTGTACCCGATCGTGACACTGCGCAGCTCTACAACTCATTACCCAGGGCTCTCGCACCCGGCCACAGTGCCCCTCTCAGGCTCCCCGCTGTATGACAGCACTGCCCCATCGGAAGTTCATGAAGCCTCACAGTACGACGCCTCTCCCCACGCGCGCTTAGCCACCACCGGGACTCCCATCACTCCTCCTTCCCTGTAGGGCGGCGCACTTCCATTATTATTACAGTTTCTACTGTCACTCTGTTGCTTTTCCTGGTGCTGGACTTTTGACAGATAAATACATTATTTGTTGCATTCAGTGACAAAAGATTGGTCTGTTTAACACCCTCAGTCTCCACCCTATGAGCCCCTTGTTGGCGGCAGAATCAGGAAGATGTCGGAGAAAGCAGAGGTAAAGTGAATAGTCACCTCGACAATAATGTGGAAACCGCTAATGGTGATCATGCCTGTGTGGGTGAAATGGATCACCACAGTATAAGCGGATGATGATTATAGACGATTTTTCCCTTTTTCTTTATGTCTGTTTACCATCTAATAGGCATTTTTTTTCTTTGGGATGCGTCTAGGTCAGATACGACCAAAATATTTTTCTCATTTCAGAAGTGAAAAAAAATATTGCTCTCAGATTCTGTTCAGTTGTAGTTTTTTAAAATAATGTACCTTGATTTGTGTTTGTTTAAAATGCCATTACCTGTTGCTTACTGGGCCGCTGAAAATGTCTGGCCCAGCTAAATTTCTTGGTTTAAAAATCTGGCCCAACTACTTTCCAGACCTGGACTAGCCCTACTGAATCATACACTAATGTTATTCTGTTATGTGGGCTGTTGTGATAGGGAGATTTGCTGGATGCTGCACGACGGGTGGTGTCCCTGCTGCAGAATGCCCTGTCTGAAGCAGCACCTAGAGACAGTGAGGGTTGTTGTTATCACCTTAATATTGTATATACGCAATCTGTTATTTCTTAACTAATATAATTGTAAGGTATTCTTCTAATATATTGTGCACAGCCAACAAAAAAGAGAAAAATGCAAAACCAAAGGAAGGCTTTCTTTTCTCTTAAAAGTCTTTTTTCTAAACCAACTGAGAGTCAGTTAGAGGGGTGTTCATTATCAGTATTGTTGCTGGCATTTCTGAAAATGTGCCAATTTTAGTCAAGTGGCTACTTTTCAAATGCAGTCCCTGGCCAAGATGAAGAAAGTTCATGAAGACTACATGATAATATTAAGCACTGACATAACAAACAACATTTTTTACATGCAAAATATACAGGAAATATACACTGCAACAGGCTAGGATAGACAAATAACCAAATACACTTGCAAGCCTGACCACTTTAGACCCCAGATTAGAAAATTGGTGAATGAGCATATATTTTTTCCAAGTTTTGTTTTGCTTTCAAGTTCTCACAAATAAAAAAAAAAAAAGATTTTCCCACTATAGCCAGATCCAGTTTCTGTGGGGGGCGGGGGGGGGGGGGGTGACAATTTGTAGTAATAACTATTTCCTGCTGAAAACCACTGGTAAACTATCCACATGTCTCTGAATATCTGTGAGTCCCGAGACCTCCATGACAGATAGATATAAGTTGCTAGTGTTGATCGGCAGGAAATCTTCTCCAAAGCCCCACCACCACCTCACACCAATCCACCCAGGGTTTACTCCAAATAAATTTGCTGGTAATACAAACCGGATCAACTTGTGGTTTGTGTCCACGTGTACTAGAGACAAAGGCCCTGGTACATTCTGCGTACAACACAGCCAAGACTTGACAACCTTTATATGATGCGCATGGAATCAACCCTATGCATGGAGGCTGCAACTCTTCTCCACCGAACCCTGTAGCCCATTGACTGCAGCCTGCATTGACTATCCTGTAGCCTGCATTTGGTAGATCATTCTTGACAGAAGAAACCAAATTGTCAAGTTCCCTAACACAGAGCTCATACTCTTTTATTCTTCTTAAGATTGTTCTTCTTGAAACACCCATCAGTGTGGCTATGCAAGGCACAGGAAGTTGAGTATGGAGCATTTCTTTCAAACATTGTTCTTCAATCAAAATCTTGGGTCGTCTATTGGTGGCAGCGACTTCCTGTGTGACACATGGGGCTGGACGTTCCAGATGTGCCCTCACAAGGTCAAAGAGCTCTTGCAAAGCCAGGGTGATAGCAGGAGGTACTTCAATGTGATTAGACAGGGCCTGCAGAAGATACAGCTCCTGATGACAAAGGAACTCCAGGTAATCCAAATTTAGTGGAGTCGCGCTGAATCCTATTTCTATTTTATGCAGAAGACTTTCGAGAAGGTGGTATCTGAGCTGTTCACAGAACAAATTATAGTTAATGAGGTGTCAAGATCTTGTCTCTGATCCACACACTAGGCCTACCATTCAAAAGTTTTAATTATGAAAATGAAATGTTTTTGTTTTGTGAGGTGCTTGTTCATGTATGATGATGTAGTGGCTGCTCTGTTTGACCGTGGTAAACCTTTTCACAAACAATATAAGTGAAGAAGTATGACATTAGATCTAAGGACCAGAGTATAATAAAGTTAAATAAAATCCATCAAAAACACTTACTCAGTGGAGATTCCAATGTAGTAGGCAGACAACTTTATGGCTTTAATAATGAGTGTATTTAGCAGCTACAAGGACAAAAGATATTATAAACCTCTCCATTTTAATGCTAATTTAATAAACATTAACAGATAGCACTTAAGGTGGTTTCGCCTATAGTCTGCTAACACTAACCCGAGAACTAATATCTGAGGAGCGTTCTTCCCAGGATTTGAATTTATTAAATTGGCTTTGTGATGTTGTATTAAGAAATTTTATTCACAATGCAATTTACCGTACATTGGCCCATTCTTTTATATACGGTAAGACGAAGCGGGAAATTCGAGCGAGCGAGTGCTGTGCAGACGCGAGCGCGTAGAGGGGATGGGTTTTCAGCACTCGAGCACACGCACGCGCGTGGTTCGACTTTTGGCCCTAATTTAACGGCGAGCGAGTGAGTGAGTGCTGTGCAATCGCGAGCGCGTAGAGAGCATGGATTTTCTGTTTTTATGCGCACGACTTTTGGCACTAATTTAACGCCATAGAAATGTGTGTTTAAAAGGGGAGGAGATCGGGTTGCAGCGCTGGTGTGAGCGGTTTCTCCGGGCAGTTCGCTCGAGGCTAACGTGGCTTTGGGAACGTGGTGTACCCGTCACCCATGCCAGGGAAGAAATCAAAACCGAAATGCTAGGAATATGGACTTCATCTTACGTCAAGCGTTTTCCCCTCCATTGACGCCCATAAAGAAAAGGCTTAAAGTCCATATTCCTAGCATTTCGGTTTTGATTTCTTGTCAGGTAAGTCTTTATGGCCAGATACATTCGCGAGAAATTTGGTGATTTGTGGTGACTGTTTTAATACATTAAGTTGCGTTACGCATTTTCACATTAAGCGTTTTAGAATGTCCCGTGGCAGGTATCCCCTTCTATTGCCCTAGGGAGGGTTGTAACCCTCGTCTGTATATTAATAAAGAATAATCCTTCTATTCCTGTCTCATGTATCTGGACCTCCCCAGCAATTTAACGAAATTTGGTGGCAGCGGTTACAAGTGAACCCGTTTAAGTTTAGCGCTCATACTTCCGTCCATATGTTTAAGACCCACCTTGGCTGACTTAGCTGACATGTCCTGATTTCATAATCTTCAAATTTGTAATCTTTTCTCCTTCATCTAACTCCATGTTTTTAACTTCTTGTCATTTTCTTGCCGTTTGACTCATAGAAAATTATCAGACTTAAATGACACGTCAGCCTGTGCAGACAGCGATTTCAATGTTTTAATAAATTGGCCAGCAGGTGGGGGCAGTGCTCAATTTCATTAATGCCATTCAGAAAACTTTCAGGCTTTATGTCTTAATGAACAGCCTAGAAAAGGACAAAGCATTATATTACTGATGCATACAGCAGATCCCCAACTCAGGCTGTGTTGCATATTCTTAACAGTGCTACAGTATGTTCACACAGCCAGTACAAACAAACTTGCAAGATCTAGACCAGGGGTCACCAACCTTTTTAAAACGGAGAGCTACTTCACGGGTACTGAGCCATACGAAGTTTGATATCAGTTTTAAACGCCCTCCTAAACATGTCTAAACTTCATGCATGATAAACATGTTTTAAATGCTTTTTTATATTCAATTTCAAATCTATATAAATGCAAATGTGATAGATTAGAAACAGGACAAAATAAAATTTTAGATGATGTTCGCTGGTGAGTTGTGCTATTTTATAGAACAGGTCCACGGGCAACTCATGTGGTCATTGGGGGCATCCTTGGGGCACCATGTTGGTGACCCCTTATCTAGACCTACCACATCAGGTAGGAAGGTGCCTATTTCTACCAACTATTCAGACCATCAGACCCAAACCATACATTCAGTCATGCACAGGCACTCCACCAGAGGGCTCTACATTCTGTCCTACATCTGCTCACCTGTTAGACCCACACTCAGTCTCCATCCTGATTTCTACCTACTACTCGGACTATCTCACCAAAACCAGTCCTGTGGCCTGTTCTATGAAGCGGGGTTACTGGCTTATTGGGGAAACTTGTCGGATTTCTTGATCGGGACCTTCAACTGCTCTGCCATAGAGAGCATCCTAACATGCTGCCTTACGGTCTGGTATGCGGGCTGCTGGTGGCCTCCTACCGCTCTGCCATAGAGAGCATCCTAACATACGGCCTTACGGTGTGGTATTCGGGCTGCTGGTGGCCTCTATGACTTTTTTTGTAGACAGTCCATCTGTGTGGTGCTGTTTGCACGAATTGTTTTGGGAAATGCACTTACAGTTTTGCAGATGTTAAGGGTGATTCCAGAAATGCATCAAAGCAACTGAGGAACTGCAATGTCACTGTACAGTTACTTATAATGGGCGCCAATGTAATGTGTAGAGTGGCAAATAAACTGATTCACCATTTACTCTCATGTACATCACTTAAAATGCTTGTTTTAAATGCAAATGTGTGAATGTAAATCTAAGCAGTAAAGCTACAATTTACATTCTGTTTGCATGGTGGAAAGAACATTTAATCTGCCTTTTAAGTGTGATTAGAAGATCTAATGCCTGTGTGCTTGTAATAAGATGGTCGCTGGTTCAAACCCAGCCACAGCACATCTCTGCGTCCTTGAGCGAGGCCCTTAACCCCCAGCTCACTGGGCATCACTATGGGTGGCTGCCCTTCGCAGACAACTTACTCTGTTTACTCTAAAAAAAAGAGAGCAAGTTGAGAGAGAAGTTAAGACAATTTCTCCACAGGGACCAATAAAGTATCAATTATTATTACTGTATGAGAGACTGTCTAATATCAGATAGATAACAGACTCATACTGTGCTGAGCTTGTCTGAGAGAGATGATTAGCAAATGCTCTCCCACAGTATCTCAGCACTCTGTACAAAGAACTTTATATGCTCAGTATCTGCTCCTGTTTATCTAATTGTTCTCATTTTAACTGGATGTTAAGGAGTAAATTAATAAACGTCATGTAAGTGCACATTAAAATGCTTTTTCACTGTTACTTAAGTTCCCATGTGAACAGCCAATCAGATCAGCCTGATGTGTGTCTCTCTGTTTCCTCTCTGTTTCCTGCCCTTTCATCCCGACCACGACCATGATCTCTCACTTAGCAGCAGAGCAGTTTATTCTAAACAGTGGAAGCACAAAAATGTTCAGACTCTTTGGTCTTCTCATTTTCATTAGTAAGGCCCTATAATATAAATTATTTTGGGATTTTAATATTTTCATTTATCTGTATGATGTGATCAGTGGAATTTGGCCATTTAATCTGCATCATAGTTAATAGTTATTTAGATTACTATTATATGTCTTATTTGATTATGATTTTTTTTGTTTTTCTGTTTTTGCAGACACTGCACTGACTACAGATGTTGTTCAGCCCAGTCACCTGATGAGGGTTCAGCTTGGAGACAGTGTGACCCTGACATGCTTCTGTCAAGGAGAAACAACTTTTGTTACTTTGTTTAAGCAAGCTGTTGGTCGGAAGCCCCAGCCCATGGCGAAAGCACTTCTCTACGTACCTGGTGAATTTTACAAGGAATATAAAAGCATAAAACGTTACTCCTTACTGAATGCAGAGGGGAGTTTATAACCTCACTATTTCTAACGTGGAGCCGTCAGATTCTGCAGTGTATTATTGTGCTGCTGTGTTTCTTCATGAGGTCACCTTCGGGAATGGAACCTTTGTCATAATCACAGGTAAATGAGATTCCAACTATTTTCATATTTGCTTTATTATAATGTCAGTAAGATTATTCCCTGCAAAATAATTTTGACAGTTTAGTTGTTTGTCAATATAAAATTAGCAAAGATACCTTATTGTCTGCTTTGTTCCATAAATGTTTTTCTAAACATCAAACAAAAATCATTCATTATTATTATTATTATTATTATTATACAATTTGTTGCATTTTGCTTGCTGTCAGCCAAAAGCCTAACCTTCTCTTTATACAGATGTTAATGTTACACATTGCAGCCTCTTTAAAACAAATAACATAAAAAAATGTTTGAGTTGTTATATACAGTATAGGACTGTGCAAAAATCTTAAGCAACAAAAGAAAATTATTTTTGACGTTATTTATCTGAGCAGTCAGTGTGTATTCACTCTGAAAAAAAAAATGCATGATTTAACATATGAACTAGGGATGTGCACCATTCAGAACTGATTTGAGAATGAAATTCTCAAATACGTATCCTAAAATTCAGGATTTTGAATACATATATGAACTTGAATTTCAGTTCATTTTGTTAATCTGAATTACATTTGAATTGTGGTTGAAAACAGGTTGTGGCATTGAAATTTATATTTGAATTTAAAGAAGAAGAACGAAAAAGGGTTTGGATTCAAATTCAAGTTCATATACGTACTGTAGGTGTAGCTTTTAACTAAAATATGAACTTTAATTTAAATATGAATTATACATAAACACATTAACATTGTTATACATCATTGTTATAAAAATGTCGTTTTGTAAAGAATGAAATAATGCAACATTTGAAGTGTCACCTAAAATAATAATTATACTGTCATTTTGTGCACCATGGTGGATCTGCTCATAGGAAGAGCTGAGTGTCTCTCCTTAAAAGTCAGTGTTGGCTGCAGTGACGGCAGTTTCTAACCTAAGAAACGTCCCAAACACTTTTCCTGCATCAAAAGTCAAACTAGTCCCTATTCCTGCCATGAAAGGTTCACATAATGTCACCGATACCTGAACCAACCATGTTTATCAGAGGATGCCAACCCTTTGGCTGCAGCTTTCTCTGCACACGCTGAGAGAGTCTTCAGTGTAGCAGGAAAAGATTTCAGGCCAGAAGATTGCAAATTAAATCATGAAACCTTTGAAGATATTATGCTGAATAAATGTAATAATAATGAAAAATTAGCAATGTGTATTGGAATAAAGCATAATTGTATTTGCCATGACGTTTTGCTTTTCGCTGTAGTGCTATGGTTGAACGGAAAAACTTACTTTTGTGTGCATAAGAAAATAAATAGGAGGAACTACGAAACCAAGTAATTCCTTTTACTATGTATACTTTTTCTTTAATGTTAAAAGATAGACAAACTAGTAATGGGCAAACAGCTCTTCGGCTCTTGAATTAAATTATGCAGGTACTACAGCAAAATGCTCAAAAATACCAAAACACATCAAGAGCTAAATATGCAAAAACAATAAATACCTTCCTGTGGAAAAGGGGCAACATAAACCAAATGTAAAGTCACGAAAATCATGAAAATATAAAGTACACTTTACACACTTCATTTCTTTGAATTGAAATTAATTATATTCATCTACCTTCATACATTAATACAAGACATTATATGATTATAATGTTTGTTATTATCATATAATTTTTATTTAGGTATTATGTAGGTGCAGTTAATGTATAGTGTTACCTGATATATACTAATAAGCAGTAATACAATAAAAAGAGAGAAGAATGTCAGCTGTTCTCCAAGAAGTTACTGATTTCTTGGATGGCTAGAAGAACATCGATTCAGTTCCCAAAAATCTGTAAGAACAATTTTTGAGGATCTGTATTTTCCATTGTTATTCTCAAAGGGCTGTCATCATGACTATTTTGCTTTTCAGGTAAAGACTCCAACAGCAGGACTGTGGTACAGCAGCCTGTGTCTGACACATTGCAGCCAGGAGACTCTGTGAGCCTGCAGTGTACGATAGAGACTGGGAGCTGTGCAGGAGAACACAGTGTTTACTGGTTCAGACATGGATCAGGAGAATCCCTTCCTGGAGTCATTTACAGCCATGGAAACAGCAGTGATGAGTGTGAGAAGAGCCCTGAGGCTGGATCTCCTACACGGAGCTGCGTCTACAGCCTCCCCAAGGGGAACCTCAGCCTCTCCGATGCTGGGACTTACTACTGCGCTGTGGCCATGTGTGGGGAGATGCTGTTTGGGAACGGCACATAGCTGGATATAGATGGTAACACCCAGTGTGGGGAGATGCTGTTTGGGAACGGCACACAGCTGGATATAGATGGTAGCACCCAGTGTGGAGAGTATATCTGCTTCAAAGTTTTATTTAGCTTATTCTGCTATTAAGACATTTATTTCTTTTTTTAATGTAATGAATTTTCTAATTTAAGTGCTTAAATTAAATTACACAGATGTTAATTTAATAATTATCCATCCATCCATCCATTTTCCAAACCGCTTATCCTATTGGGTCGCGGGGGGTCCGGAGCCTAATTTAATAATTATTTCAAATATTAATATCCATCCATCCATCCATTTTCCAAACCGCTTATCCTATTGGGTCGCGGGGGGTCCGGAGCCTAATTTAATAATTATTTCAAATATTAATATAAATTGTTAAAATGCAAAATACTAGAAGTTCATGTTAAAAATGGACTATTTACAAAACAACTGCTGTAATGTGTTATCGATTTGATCTTTAACTAATGTAATGTAAGCAAATGGGAAATGTGTCTCTATATCATTATGCTGAAATCTATCTCTTTGTTACAGGCTTTCAGAAGCTGCTGGATCCTCTTCACTCTGGCTTGCTGATAGTTTTATCTTGCAGCATTATTCTGAACGTTGCTCTCATTTGTATAAGATGTAAACTGACCTGTACACACTGTGCAGGTACGCTGCCCGGCTTTATGCACTCAGAAGGACAAAATGTAGATTTTAACAAATTATAGAAATATAAAATTGTTTTATGATAGATAACATTTTCATATTAAAACCACTCTTGCAGGTAATACAGTTTTAAAATCCATTATTAAATCTCACCTTATTTATATAAACCTTTTTGTACTGTAAGATTTACATTTTTGTATTATATCTTTCATATTTTGCAAAATCTATTGAAATATACATGTTGCAATAAGTTGCATATCAATAACTTTTATTACCAAGATCTCCTTTATAGCAATTTTATTATATATGATATATGAGAACAAATGACACGTATCCAAACATGCACACTTAAATTGACAGAAGTCATTTTTACTTTCATTTTTGAGACAAAAAGGATGTTGATTGCTTGAAAATTCGGAATGTTATCTGACCACGGTATGATACCGTGCGAAATTAAATAATATATTGATGTGTTATATATTTTAAACAGATGAAAAGAACAGTGATATATCAAAAGTGGAATGGTCACGCAAGCAAGTATGTAATAAATATTTCAAATTACAAATCGTCAGTAAAACAAATGAACCTCAGACTGATTTCCATCCTGGGATCAGCATTTTAAGTGCTATTTGTGAAAATAGGTAATAGCAAACCGATTTGATCCATCCAATTCTGCCATCTTTGTCTCCACAGTGCCATGACGAGGACACACTGAATTACGCTGCCCTGAACCTTAAGAAGCCAAAACCCAGGAGACAGAAGAAAGACGGGAATAATGACACTCTGTATTCTGACCTCCGCTACAGAGATTATGAATAAAGATGCTTCTCATTCATGTCAGTCACACAGAGTGTTCAGGGTGTAGCTTTAATAATGTTCAGAGGAGGGCAGGGGAGCCAGTGCTTCTGAGACTGAATCACGGGATTTTACGGAGCACCGGTGCTGAGTTTGGTGTCAGTGTGTTTGGGGCGCATTTTTACTGGAAGTGCAAATGTTCAAGCCAGACTGGGGGCTGAGGGAGGGGGAGAGGGGAGCCACAGAGATTATTTCTTCATGGCATGGGGGGGAATAAGCGGCTTTAATGTTGTGGAAAGGCTGAGTTGCTGCAATCAGTTCTTTGATGTCACACATGCTTACTTGTCTCCCTTGTGTACCATGCTGAATGGTTTGGGGCAAACGCACAGGGACTGATCGATTATATTAAACAGATGAAAGAAACTGAATGAAAATTTCAAGTGTTCTTAAATTACGTTTTTCATTTAATTGTGTGTTCTGGATGTATTTTTGAGTATATACATGTACCTGTATATGTACCTGTATATATACCTGTGTCGTTAATAACGATGTGGATAATTAAGAAAGAGGAGTTTTGTTTCTTGCTCCCTGTCTTGTTACTTGGCTCACAAACATACACACACATAGACACACACACAAACATACACAGACACACAAACACACACACACATAGACACACACACACACAAACACACATGCACACATGCACACACACACACTGCTACGGCTCTGTAAGAACACTACCATGCTCTTTTGTGTGAGTGGGGTGGGGGGTGTTAAATAAGATGAAAATGACAATGGCTGTACTTTTGTTATGTCAGTTGTGTTTCTATAGTCATTGTATCATATTCCACAAGCTTTTTATTCTACAAGATGTACAAGCCAGTCAGTGTATTCAGTGGGGTGTTCAGGAGTCATTAGGTTCTGAAAAATGTCTTGCATTTAAAACATAATGTACTTTTGAATACTTAAGTATTTTTAGATGCAAATACTCCAGTACTTTAACTGAAGTAAAAAATTAACTGAAAAACTTTGAGTATTATTTGACGAGGAGTATCTATACTTAACTCAAGTAGTGAAGTTGTGTACTTTGTCCACCTCTGTCCAAAAGTGACATACAGCTGTAAGCTGTTTGGGTTTGTTTGTCTGCTGAGTGCTTCTCTGCAGTGCTGCAGATGTTTCCACTGGTTAGATGCAGCTCAGGAAGACTGACCCACTGACTGCACTGTGCTGGACTCACTTTGCAAAGAGTAAAAACCACACAGACAGAACAATATCTGCTTCTTGTAAGACCCTGTTTCCTCTCTACCTCACCCAGGTCACGCTTTCAAGTATTCAGCCTAAGTTATTTTATCCAAACAAGCCACCATTATTATTCATGCAGCTGGACATTTGACTGGAGCACATGATTGCTACATATCACTACTGTACATGGAACGGAATGTACAGTTTTCACAACAGAACTTTAGAAAAGCAAAATTCTCATCAGTCCACATCTCTAACCACCACACATCCTAGGGCTCCCATTTATAATGGTACATTTTTGTTTTATTCACATTCTTTTTCATCACACAGATAAACACCATCCATTAATCTTACAGCATGTATCCTGGTCAGGGTGATGGGGACGACACCACCTATATCGAGTGTGATTTAAGGCCAAGACCTTAAAAGGGAGAGTCAAGACTGAGGCTTGTTACAAGAGCAGTGGGGCACAAAACAACAAACAACATCATTATGAATGTAAAAGAAATGGATGTATATATAAATATAGGGTAATAATAGAAACAAAAAATAAGAATATATTACATACAGAGGAATATTATAGGAATATTAAAATTAACTTATACACAATCCTTAACTTATACACAATCCTATTGCATGTAACATTATTGCTCATGTGCCAGATATTAGCCTCCCAAAGGAAGCTGCCACACAGGGCATAATGCACTGGCTCAATGCAACACTGCACATCAGTGAATAAGGAGGAACAATATTGCAGATCAGCAGCAGATAGAAACTGTATCAGAAGACAGTGAACAGGGGAAAAGTTCAATGAGCAGAGTGCAGATTATAAAGCCTGACTGCTGTGGGGCCCAATGACCTGCGGTACCGTTCTGTCACACGCCGGGTGTCTGAGTCTCTTACTGAAGGAGCTGCCCTTACGGGCCTCCATAGTCTGCTGGGGGGGTGAGAGGTGTCACATAAAATTGATGACAGCCTTGTTATCAGCCTGCTCTCATCCATCTACTCTACAGTGCCAAGGGACGCTCCTCCCTGATGATGAGAGGAGTCTAAGCATGTGGACATTTGGGATAATGTGAGTTCAGAACTGGATGGTCAGCTGTACGACTTCCAGTCTGTAGGCAGACTCATCACCTTCAGTTATGATGGCAAACACAGTAGTATCACCTGCAAAATTCAGGATCTTCACTGGAGCAGCAGTGATTTGTGTAGAAATTGAAGAGAAGAGGGAGAGCACAGAGCCTGGAGGAGCTCAGTGCTGAGGGTCAGCGTGTCTGATGTGTGCTGTAAGCATACAGATGTCCTGCATTTGTGGAACATTTTGTTTGTGCTGCTGTTTATATGTGTTGTTGACGCTGCAGTCAGTAATTTTCCACTAGCAGTCTCACCTCTGCATTTTACAGGAAGACTGACCGACTGAGAGCAGGGTGTTTGTGTCTCTCTTCTCAGTGAGCGAAAACCACACAACCATCAGGTCCTCAGCTCAGGCCCACTGCTTCACTAGAAAAACCACAAAGGGTATTTTTATCTAAAAGTGGGTGAGCAAGTGAGATGTTATTGACAGCATGAATTTGTCTACTAACATTTTAAATTCAAACCTAAAAAGCAGTATGTCCAGGATGTCAGTAATTACATTTAGTCAGTATGAACAATTTGGGTGCAATAATATAGAATAATGTAGAATTTTGCATAATTCAGTTAATACCAGTAAGATACCGATCATTAACACTATAAGGTCATGTTGCTGAATCTCATTGTTAAAGTTAAATGAATCTACGCATTTTTATACACACAAGACTGTGCTTAGTTCATCTTTCAGTCAAAATCACACAGTGAGGCAAATCTGACCATCTTAATTGTTTTTGCTTGTGTGGAATGGCATCCCATGCAGGCCTGTGCTCTGTGCTTCCTGGGACAGGTCCCACCCTCTCCAGACCCCGATGAGAATTAGTAGTCGCTGGATAAAAGATTGACAAAAGATAAAAATACAAAAGTCATTCTTGCTGTCTAACCTCTGATTACTGCATGACATTTCTGATTTCTGATAACTGATAAGTAGAAAATATGTTTAGTCTCTTGCTTGGTGGTAAGAAAAAAGGAGAACCACAAAGAGCACAGTCATTTTCAAGGTTATTTCTCACTGGTCAGTGTGAAAGGCTGCGTCATTAATATAACGCCGGGCTCAG
>NW_026043624.1:0-32099 GCF_023856365.1 Brienomyrus brachyistius
AAATGACCGCCAGAGAAATCAGGCATCCGGGCATGCAGTTAGAACATAGCGGGCCTGCCCTGCCAGGTGGTAGCGTGCGCAGAAAATGGGGTGTGCAGCAGCGATCTTTTAAAACTCCGCTTAGTGTCCGTCACGTTAGCAGAAGTCTTCTACTTCTTGGCCAAGTTGCTGATCACCCTGATGTACATTCGCCGAAATAAACTTTATTAAATATCACCTGCGTCGTCCTTGGTACTGGAGCTGATGAGTCGTCTCTGTATAGCAGGGAAGCTACCGCGATTCCTCCAA
This sequence comes from Brienomyrus brachyistius, assembly GCF_023856365.1. Classification (NCBI taxonomy): domain Eukaryota; kingdom Metazoa; phylum Chordata; class Actinopteri; order Osteoglossiformes; family Mormyridae; genus Brienomyrus; species Brienomyrus brachyistius. Next base: position 289 of record NW_026043624.1, read on the forward strand.
GCTCCGGTTCCCACTGCGCGGCACCGGGAGCAGCTCTCCTCTGTCGTTCTGGTAACACACAGCAATTTCCCTTCTCCGGAGCACCAACGTGGCTCGAACCTGCCTTCAGACTAATCTGGTCCTGTGTGACTACATTAAGGAATTCTCCCTACTTACTCTACATCACCCGAACGAACCAAAAAAAAACCTCCTTTCCCCCCTCTCTCTCCCGCCAACTCCACTGCCCTGCTATACGCAGCCACGTTACGTCGTGACGCACCGTCACACTTGCTTTTAAACACCTTTGAATCACGAAATAAACTAAAGTAAATCATTATCAAATTGTCCGTGACCTTACATGACAAATAAAACAAAGCAGCTTGTAAATTATAACCCTTTAACACGCTTAATTTATCCGTGCTCTTTAGCACCTTGTAGTGAGCAAAAACGTAGTCCATTTTACTCGGCAAAACACCTTACAACAGAAATATTAAACATATATACATTTACAAATCAACCTTCAAAACCCACCTTGTTCCTCATCAACCAGGAGCTAAAACCATCACTGGTATTTAAGAAATTAACCAAAAAAGAATCGTAATATAACTATTCCTTTTTCACGGAACACACCTTGCTTCGACTTCCATGAAGTTTTCCCGCTACTGTGCGGTTTGCAACACTGGTTTACGGCAGCTTGTTGTTCTATGTTCCTTCAAAATAAAAGCCGTTCTTTCACAATAAAAGGCATCACTCGTCTTATACAGTTAAACAAGGAATAACATTTGTAACTAATAAATGGAATAAACGAAATATTAATACGGTCATTTAAACTCCCACCAAATCATTAGAGCTCAAATGGGAACCAAACGGAGTGATAATGATTTCCTAATGAAGAAATGACCTGTAACCGTTGACCTGTAAACATTACATTGTATGAAAACACAGTTTACATGACAGAATAAACCTTAAACTTCAGAATGTAATTAAACAGTCTCCAATAGCAAAACCAGTTTCTGCACTGGGCGTTCCACTACAGAAGGTTTACTGTAACATTGTCCTTTGTCCATCTTCCTTTCTCCAAAACGAAGCTTTACCTTTCTTACAAGTCCATCTTTGTCAGTTGTTGTGTCCATTACACGTGCTAATCTCCATTCATTGCGTGGCAAGTCATCCATTTTCTCCATCACAACATCTCCAACCTTCAAGTTTCTCCTTGGAGAGTGCCATTTCTGTCTTGTTGCGATGTTAGACAGATACTCCTTTTTCCAACGTGACCAAAACTGTTCTGATAAATACTGCACCTGCCGCCATCTTTTCCGTGCAAATGTGCGAAATGTGAATTTGCATTTTTACAGGGTGGTTCTGTAACACTCATTAATATTCATGAGAGAATATTACTGATTGGTCACTGAATGCCTTAAACCAGGGGAGCCCAAATCCAGTCCTGGAGGGCCAGAGTCCTGCACATTTTTGGGTTTCCCCTCATTTAACACACCTGATTCATCTCCTTGTGCTGAATTATTTATGGTGGAACAGGGAAAGAGCTGAGCTACACAGGGCACCGGCCCCCCAGGACTGGATTTGGACACCCCTGCTTTAGGTAGAAGAAACAGGCAGCACAAGTCGATGTTAACTGGCCAATGAGGTAGTGCCCCTCTCATAAATATTAATCAGCCAGCCAATCGTGTAGGGCTTCACTCATGAATATTAAAAAGTTCTCCTGATCCACGGTGCTAAAAGAAATTAGCGCCCAGGACACACTGGATGTGCGGCGGAAAATATCAAATTTCATTTCGGCGCCCATGTTAACAGATTAGAGCGGCCGCGTGCGCGAGATGCGGGGCTCACGCCTCGCGGTAGCGGCGCCGTATCTAGAGTCACGCGCGTGGTAAGCGGTTCGCTATGGAAGCGTATTGCATTCATCTGGGAAAAAAATCAAGTCTGTTTTTTCGAATTAATAAAATAATAATCCCGTTTTTCTGAGCAATATTTTTCTGTTTAATGAGGTAATGAGAACCTTTCTGTTTTTCATGATGCACGTCTCACTGTGTAGTTTAATCCGCTTTTTTTGATGGTTTGTAGACGGTATTATCATTAGTTTGCCGGCTTTGCGCGGCACCTATTCCGCCCCGCTCCACACTGCAGCGTTTCTTCCCGGATCAGTAGATACAGTATGACATATGCTTCATGGAAATAAGCCGATGCATTTGAAATGCATTCAGACCGGCTTTGCTGTGACTAAAGACCATCTTTAGCAATCGCTGTAAATACTGAATCCTCATGGAGCGCAACTCCGGCGCCGGAAACAGCTTTTGTATCAGAATCCAGGTCCAAACTTTTATTAAATGTCACTTTAAATATGTAATAATATTACTTAAATATTCTGTTATTGATGGCCATTTTCATGCCGCACTCGCCGGAATTAGCAGTTAGAAGGAAAGACACTGACTTTAGTATTGATCTCTGGTGCCGTTTTGTGGTAAATATGCTTGTGATGAATATGTCTGATGAATATCGCTGCTTTGTAATTTTACTTCCCCGTAATTTCACTAATTAAGCTGTTAGTTTAGCTCGCTTCCCTCCGACATTTCCTGAGCTGTTTCATAAGCTTCAGTTCCCCGCTTCGTTAGGGGAAGCTGTGCTGTTTTTATATCGTACAGAAACATAAAGTACAGGCGGCCTGATGGGATTAATAATTCTTCCTCCTGCCTACAGACTCCTGCCAGCTGACGCTGGACCCCAACACAGCAAACAGACGCCTGTCTCTGTCAGGGGGGAACAGGAAGGTGACAGAGGGGGCAGAGCGGCAGCCATATCCTGATCATCCAGAGAGATTTGACAGCCGCCCCCAAGTTCTGTGCAGAGAGAGTCTGACTGGCCGCTGTTACTGGGAGGCTGAGTGGGATGGATATGAAGCCTGGATAGGAGTGACTTATAAAGGGATCAGGAGGAAAGGAGGGAGGGACTGTCTCCTTGGATACAATGACAAGTCATGGATTCTGTGCTGTTATACTGACAGTTACTCTGTCTGGCACAATAATAAAGAGACTCTCATACCCATACGGCCCTCAGGCTCCCGCAGAGTAGGAGTGTATCTGGACTGGGGGGCTGGTGCTCTGTCCTTCTACAGAGTCTTCTCTGATGGACTGACCCCCCTGCACAGATTCACCTCCTCATTCACTCAGTCCCTCTATCCAGGGTTTTGGGTTTATAGTGACTCCTCAGTGTCACTGTGACATGTTGCTGGTTCTCCTGGCAAAAAGGTGAAATCTCTGCTTTTTAACCTTTATAATCCTTTTCACTCTGAAAGTGTGTCATCTTCGCCATTTCAGAACCTCTGCTAAAATCATCCTAGTATTTGCAGCGACCGTCCAGTGCAGCCATGTATTTTTTGACTTGGCCACTAGCAGACCTCATACAGCTAGTCAATCTCGCACTGACTTTTTTAACCAATATATTTAATAATTTAATTGAGCTGTTGGTGAAATTTAGCAAAATCATGGAACGGCTGAGGTGCCCCTGAGGAGAAGTTTGGGAACTGATGTGGTGTTCATCTAGCCATCCAACTAGATATCAGTAACTTTTTAGAACACAGAAGAAATTATTACTAGTTTTTATTGTGTTACTCTTAATTTGCACACGTTCTAATGTTAAATTGTATTTTTTGTTCTAAGCCAAAGTACACTTGCTACCCAGATAAACAGCTTTAAACATTTCTTTGGACTGCCTAAGACTTTTGCACAGTACTGTATGTTTGACAAAAATAAATGCCTGTGTTCAGTGAGCTGATTAAACACGAAAAATATAGTATTATACATTTTCTCTCTGGCTAGAATATAACTAAATGTAATCCTGATTGGGGGGGGGGCTTTCCCTCTCCCCTGTATATGTACATTTTATATATTTATGTGAAAAAATATTATGTGGTACCTTGGGCGGAGCTTAATTCTCCGCTTCTGACGTCATAAGAGGAAGTGGCTTATCCTTGATGCTGATTGGTCGAGGGTTTATGCCCATATATGGTATCAATACATGCTTATGCCACGTGTTGCAGATAGGGGGGTTTGGGAGATTAAACTTTAATAGAATAAAAATACATTACATGTATTTTATTAATGTGCTTTTTTAATTACGTTTTTAAGGTAAATAATAATAATAAAACATAGAACAGGATAATGGCAAGCTAGCGCATACACGTTCAGAGGGGGCGTCCGTCCGGCCCTGTGTTGTTAGTAAGCGCCGCGGCGTATTTTAAAAGAAAGCGCCCAAATGTTTTAAAAGAAGAAAGCACCAAGTGTGTTAAAGAAGAAAACCCTTAGTGTTATTTTAAAAGAAAAGCAGTGTGAATTTAAACAAACATGCCCGAAAGAAGCAGCAGAACAGCAAATTTAAACAAGCGAAAACAACAAACAAGCCCGTCGTTTTAAAAGAAGCGATCACTCATTACATTTAACCAACACGAAAGACTTTAGTTATATTTACCAGGTTTGAGAAAGCATGTAAGCGGCAAACTTTTAGAAGAAATAGGACGAAACGATCCTGGAGCTCCGACACATGCGACTGCCCTGTTTGAACAACGCGGGTCGGAATGGACGATCGCTAGTCCGGCGTTTGGCGCATGCGCACCCACGCCGACGCCCCTTTAAAAATGGCTACGCCGGCGGAGCGCCTGTTTTAGCAAATAAAACCCCTATAACCGTAATGATTTTAAGTAATGAAGCACATTTCTGTCAATGTGAATAATAAAGTAAAGCGCTCTGAGCATTTTCGATAGCAATAATCGCAGTATTTGCGAAGCGATGCTGGATGCGCTGAGCTCGCCGGGAAGGTCATGTGGTCCGCATTCCCTCCCCATGCACACGTGATCAGCTCAATCACACCGAAATTGTCGGTTTGCTGCCCTTCAGGGAAACAATCTAAAGGGTGTTACGGGAAAAGTAATCGATGCAAGAGCCAATGATGTTCTCCTGGTGCCTACCCGTGTTTATGTTATCGTTACTGACACAAACAATGATGAACGATAATAAGCATATTTGTGGCCACTGCCCCGTGTACAATCTGCCACTGAAGATCCACCGTGTGCTTCTCAATGGGGGGCTTGTACAGGGACCTCCAACATCCCTGCGGGGAAGATCCAGGCCTCAACAAACCTGACCACCTAGAATCTGCCAGTCCACTCAGTGCCCGAAAATGCAGCACTTTAACACAAACCTGGAACAGACCTTTCTCAGACAAATCTCTAAGAGCCACCTGCTGAGGAGACACGAAAGAGAGCAGCAAACCCACCTCCTCCCGATGACCCTCTACAGCAGGAGGGAAAAATGGGGACTACTGCCTCCTCCCAACTCAAGCACATTCTTAGTTGCCTCTGGTAGCGTGCAGACAATGTCCTCCAAAGCTCTCTGAAGAAGTCTGGGGGAGGGGGAAACATTTCCGCATGTAGGGGGGCCAGTGGCATTTCATTATTTACAGAAAATTCCATAGAGCCAATGTAGGAACCTGAGGTCAGTTTAACACAGGTCACTGTCCGTGGTGCTGAAACCTTTACTTGATGGGCTGGTCCTGAATGAATACAATGGTTGGCCAGCGTGCCTCACTATGCGTTTCCACTGACTGACACCTTCACATGTAATGTGATTGTTAACAATGAGGAACATTTTACAAGTTACTACAGGAAGCAATATTTACATGCCTGTAGCTTTCATTTCTCACCACAGAAAACCCAAAAAAAAAGAAATAAGAAATACATTCATGTTATATCCAATATATTACTTCATCATTTAAAATCACAAAACATATCTGACTGTTAATCTCTATGTTTTAATAATTTCAATAGCATTGCGTGATTTGCTTATTTTTTTCAAAAGCCACTGTGAAAGCGAAATTTAAAGAAGTTTGGTCCCCTTATAACAGCATTGGGTAAGAGAGCCGAGGGCTGCTGGGATTGTTCTCAATGTCTTGTTGGTGCCGTGTGGGTTGTGCTGCACAAACAGCTTCAAGTTATGAGATAACATGAGCAGATGCCATTACGTCATTAGTGCTACACAAGATATTGTCATGACCTGGCTCAAGGCCATAAGAAAAAGTGGACCAGTGTTAAATCACTGTGCCCTCAGACCTCTTCAGATTGCAAGCCCATTTAAATGGCACAGAGGTACACAATGGGTGGCCTGTATCTGCTTCACTTAATGTGCACCAAAGACCTCATATGAGGACCACAAGAGCCACCCCAGATTTACCCACCATCATGAGAAAGACTAAGATCAGCATGGATCAAATGGCCTATTTGCGTGTACAACCACCACCAGACCACTCTGACTGGCTTTGGGTTTTTGAGACAATATGAGAAGGACAGGTGCCCTTTTGCGTGGAATGTCTCCGATTCCTGTTATTCCTTCTTCCTCTTTTTGTTTTCTTCAAGTGCCAACAAGAGAAATTAATATGACAATAGCAAAGCATCTGTAATTGCAACAATTTTCTAGGAGAAGGGGTGTGTTTTTTGACACAAGTGCCAATATTTTTGGCCATGACTGTAATAGTTATTTGTGATTTGTAATAATTATTTAATTTTATCGATCCATCTACTTACCTACACTAAAAAATGTACTGTTGGATGTAATTAATTTTAAGACTAGTGGTTACATGAGAGAGAGATGCAATACCGCTTTCGTCAAAATGACAGGTCGGGTCAAAGGTCACGTTCAAAAGTTCAGTGGGCGGAGCTTATGTTGTAGTGGGTTGAGCTTGGTTGTGTAACTGACGCAATAGCATGTGGATTTAATTATTTATTTAAATATTTTTTTTTGTCTTCTTCCCCGGGGGTTGGTTGTGTAACTGCTGCAATGGTATTTGGATTTAATTATTTATTATTTTAAATGCTTATTTTAAATGTTTATTATTTTAAAATGATATTGAGGAGAGTGCTTATGAGTGTGTATTATTTTAAAAATGATATTGATGAGAGTGCTTATGAGCGTGTGTTATTTGAATAAGTTATTATTATTATTATTTTGTGGGGCGCGGGCGGGAGTGAGCGTGGCTGGGTTACCTGATGGAGCGCGAGCGTACGGTGTGCGGTAGCGTGGTAAGGTCCCCGGGCTTCGGAGAATCAGCAAAGGACTTATTCACATACTGGTGCGGTAGCGCGGAAAGGTCCGCACGGCTTTGGATAATCCTCGGAGAGAGCGATGCGGGAGAGCTGAGAGGCGTGCTGCTGCGCGAGTCTGAGAGAAACTGTGAGAGACTGTGGGATAAAATGGTAAAGTTGGAGCAAAGAATGAGAGGAGGAGGTGCAGGGTCTATCGTCCAATAAAAACGCTCGGCGCTAGTTTTGACCGTGTGTTTTTTCCTCACGCGAGCGTTTGTATCACATCGGCGTATGGCGCCAATTTGTAAAGGTCATAAGTCGAGACATACATCGAGTCTGTCAATTTGTCCGCCAGTAAATTCTGCAGGGCCGTGCCACCTGGCCATCGAGGCGCCCCCCTACCCGGCCACGCGGGCCATACATCGAGTCTGACACTTTTGCCCTCCAGTAAATTCTGTTTAAAGTTTTGTTTTCACATACGTCCCAAATTACAGATAATTTTCTTACACAGGCACGAGTAGCATCATCAAGGCCGTACCACCTGGTCATACATCAAGTCTGACAATTTGCCCGCCAGTAAATTCTGTTTATAGTTTTGTTTGTCATACATGACCGTGCAGATATGGGGTGACAGAGACAATTAAATTGTATTACGTCGAGCGGGGGGCCTTTTCCTCCTCCTAGAGGCATCATCTTCATCCGTACCACGCCCCCACGAGCAGGCCGTGTAGAATATAGGGAGCTTCGCGCTGCAGGGCCAACTCTATCTTTTCAAAAAATACAGACATGTCTGGGACTTCCGAAATGAAAGATTCAACCTCACCTTCTAAGACTCAACAGGAGCAGGAGGCCATTATGCAGCCTCCGGGGGCTCCCAGGAAGATTCATACGGCACGTAGACGGGTACCTATGATGCGACCGTCGGAAGACCCGAGGGCTATCATGCCAATCTCGCATGAAACAGTACTGTGATGCAAGACAGGGAGCTCGCACTCCCTCATTCAGAGAAGGGCACAGAGTGCGGCTGTGGAAACCAGCGCATGTGCAAAAAGGGCATCAGAAATTCTCTGCACCCATCGAGACCCATCCTGGCTGACGGGAAAGCATGGCATGCTGCCCATTTGGCCTCAGTACCCAGTGGACTTCCCAAATTTCCAGCCCTGCCAAAGACTGGTCCTGAAGGAACAGTTGAGCTTGGAATGGCCTAAGGAACTGGAAGCTGTGCAGCCAGGGCACACAAACCATCATCGGCTCAAGGACTATGGAACTTCACAGAATTAAACAAAGAAATGAAATGCATGTTCTGACCGTGATTTTCTGGTTAGAAAGAGATACCTTAAAGGAAAAGATAGATTCAGTATAAAATATATAACAGTTGTTCGTAGATCCTCTTACTGTGGTCCTCAGTGAATGGAACATTTCTAATTGTAATTGATTTCTGTTGGAAGCAAAACAGGCAGTTCATAGTGAAAAGGTTGTGCAGTTACAGGAAGGCACAAGCACAATGTTTTTTGTTGAACTTACATTCTATTTTGTCTGGGGTGTAATGACCTTATAGGAAGAAATGTTACAGGTAAGGCGTGTCTTTAATAGAATACAGTGCTGCTGCAGGAAGTAAAGGGGGGATGTTGCGTTCAGTTAGTAATTGTTCTGTTTTCCATATTACTGTATGGAACCTAAAGAGGGTGCTGTAAGGCTGTTTGATTCGACTTCAATTCCTATTCCAAGAGTCAAGAATGGATAGTATATCCCAGGCAGCAGTTTTCCAGATTATCAACTTCAAAAACTAAAAAATATGATAGGAAAAAAGTCTTTGTAAAATTAAGAAGTATATAATACTATGAATGACAAGGGGTCTTAATACTTGCATTTCAACCAGTTCACATGTTCACACACCGCTTCATACTTCAATATAGTCAAGCTGAGAAGTAAGGGTTAGGGTTATAATTATCAATAAATAATGTACTTCCCTGTGAAACAATGATGCTGGATGTTTATTTGCATATCATGATATGGTGCAGCCTTTTAATAGGTTTCTGTTTTTCTGTTAATCCTTCATGGTGTTGAATAAGTCAGCAAGCATAAGTGTAAGGCTAGTGAGTGACTGGTGTTTTCGGGGGAGACTCCCTAGAGCTGGAGAGAAATACCTTAAGGCACGGGATGAAAAATCCCAAATCTTCCAGGAAAAATGTCAGCATTATATGTATTTGCCACACAGAACAGAACAAAAAATTCCTTAGGGAATCACACGCCTACCATAGTCACTATACTACTCAGAACGCCTGGCAGCCACCAAATCAAACATAGGAAAAGGTCCGGATTTATAGCGTTAGAATGTGGTAGAGACTAATATCCATAACGTACCATCCTAGAACACACTGTGCTCTAAAATTTAAGCCCAATTAAAATCTGAATATTAAATGAGGAAAATAATTTGATTTGTTCTTCTATCCCAAGTTGTGGTCTAAAAGCAATAAGACCACCATCCATTATACCTGCTTTGGGGAAAATGCACTCCTGTAGCCACTAGGGGAGCTCTCACCTCTTCTGGGAAGTGAATACATGGTTAGTGCCAGGCGCAAATGAATATCTTTGATTTTGCATCCATGTGGTAACTTGTTGAAGTTGTCCGATAGTCAGTAATACATGGTTTAATTATTATGATTGTTTATTTATTACTTTATAACATCTAAAAGAAACTGAAATAGGAAAGCTTATTTTAATTTATGGTCCACTGGATAAACACAGACATTACAGACGGTTTTTGAGTCTAATGCTGAATGTTTTTTGCGATCATTTTTCTGCCTGCATATGCTATGATTGGTGCAGTGAAATTTGAGAATGTGTTTGTGGTCAGTATCATAGCCTCAGACAACAAACCAATGCTGTAGTGTGTCACTGTGTTTACATGTGAGAGGGGTTCCAGTTACATAATGAACTCGTTCTAATTGTTTTGACGGAGCTCGACAAACCTAAAAAATAAATGCTGGTTTTATCAAAAACTATGTCATATAGCTATATTTCAGATTTATTACAGCTAAACACATCTCAGAGCTCCTAGGAACCTCCTTCTCCCTACATTTCCCTCCTTCACACTCTTCCCTCAAATACTGTTACATTTGTCTTTTTTCCACACTCACACCCTGTCTTGATCATACTCTGACTACATGGCATCCATATGCAGGGCAAACTATTTTACAGTCTTATCTAGTATAATAGGACATGAACATTGAATTTGATAGTTATCTTTTATTTACACATTAGGACACAACGCATGAACATGAAGGGATCGTTTGCATTTGCAACCAACACCTCCGCAAACCCCCCTGCGGAATACTGGCCGTCATGTTAACATTAGCTAGCTAGTTAGCATGGATACAGAGTGCACCGGGCTAAAACTATAAAGGACGTAAGGTGTGTGATATAGTAAAACACTTACTAACTGGTAATGCACGTTAGCATTACGTTAAATGACAACTTTACCTGTTACTTACCAGAATAGCCTCCTACACGTGCGACGAATGACAGCAGGCAGAAGGCTGCGTGTTTTTCAGAAACACACCGGAGTTAAACTTACGCCGCATTATTTACCGGCACTTCTAACACCAACATTTGCAGCCGTTAACTCATATGTGGTAGTAACACTGAAATTACTTTCTCTGCGTCAAAATAAGGCAACACTGTGATTTTGATACTTTATCATTTATACTTAACTGTACCTTCCTCCCATTCCTCCGTCTCTGCTTATTGACATTTAGGAGAGTCTCAGATATAAATTAACAATTCAAAATTATCAAACAAAGACAGACACAACACTGAAAAGATGACAAAGACACAGTTTGAAAAGTAAATATGTTTTATTGCAAATCTCTTATCTTAACATAGCCTACCTTATCATATGTTAACTTAACCCATCTTATATCTTAACTTAACCTATCTTATTATATTTTAACTTAGCCTATCTTATCATATAACTTAACCTATCTTATCTTATTATATTTCAACTTAGCTTATATTAATATATTTCGTCTTAGCCTATCTTATATTTTAACTTAGCATATCTTATCCTATCGTATCTTATAGCTACATTAACACTTAAACAGTATCTCTTTCCGTTGGGTCCCGCGGGATCCCAGTCCCAATGCAGGGCTCTAACACGGGTATTCTAAGAAAAAGAAAATAAACACTTTACTTAACTTTACTTAAAGCAGTCATATAACTGCATTATACATACCCAATTAATGCCTTATAAATCATTTATAAAAGTATAAAAAACACGGCTGTAAATACTTATACAAAGGCATAACACATAGCTATGCTGATAATGCATTATGAATGCTCTGATCTATATATACACAATAAATATCTTCATAATACATTATATCGGCCATTAATCCATAATAAACAAGGCTATAATGTGTTATGCTTTTTTTGCAAGTGCATTGTGAAGGTGTCAATAATGCAGTTATATTACTGCTTTAAGTCATTTGTAAACCTGAATTCACAACCTTATATTTACTGCCTCTTGCTACTTCTTCTGAAGGGCAGGGGACAGCAGAAGAAGCACCACTTCATCTTCTTCTTCTTGTGGCTCTTCTCAGTATCATCTTCAGAAAGATCTTCGGCATTCACATGGAATGATACTTCTTCTTCACTGTAGATCTTCTCGGCAGCATCGGCATCTTCTTTTGTTTTATCTGTCTTCATCACTTCAGTCTCGTCCTCTTCCTCAGGTCCTTCTTCTGGTATAGTCAGTAGCTGTGATCTGTCTTCAGATGCCACCATACACTGAAACCTGACCAGTGTGGTAGCATCAGCATCTTCTGCCTGCTGGAATACCACATCAGCTTCTTCATTTTCCTCAGGTCCATCTTCCTGTAAAGTCTGCAGCCATATTCTGGCTACATATGCTGCCATGCACTGCCAACTGTCCACTGTGGCAGCATCAGTGTCTTCTGCTTCCTGAAGCTCCTCATCTGTTTCTTCATCTTCCTCAAGGTCTTCCTCCTGGATGGGTTCTAGCCAAGTTCTGCCTACTTGTGACACCACATATTCCACAGCATTCCCTGTACTTCTCCCTCCTTAACCTCCTCCACATTCACTCCCACCTCACATCCATTCTCCTCACCTCCATTTAGCATATCCATCATACTAATACCAGCCTCTGTCCCCTCCATCACAACCCTGGAGGCCTTCCCCTCAAATGTTCCCCACTCTGGTACCTCCACATATTCCTCACTACTCTGCCCCCTTACCTCACCCTCCCCCCGGCTTGTCCGGTCCTTCCTGACTTTCTTTTTTTTGTTAAGGTAGCAAGTTTTATAAATTTCCCAGTCTTCAGATGAAAGGCCGTAATTACTCTGAAGACTTTGAGATGAAATACTAGTGCTGGCTAGCAGTCCATCCTTTCCCACACTCTCCCCTCCCTTACCCAAATCAGTAGACCCCCCCAATCCCCCCTTAACCCCCCCAGCCTGGACAGTGGGGAGTGTCACTGGTGAGAACTCCTCCACACCTTCTCCCCAGTTGATCACTTCATCCCACAGGTTCCAGGCTTCCCAGTGTTGGGTGTTGGTCCATCGATCAGCTCTCTCAATTCGCTCTCTGGGGAATAAACGAGAGATTAACCAGCACTTAAGAGAGATAATAAAATAAATAAAGAGCTGGAAATTCTTCAACCATACAGAAAATACAATTGTTATAATTATTATAATAAATAATTACAGGGGTCACATAGAATAAAAGAAACAGCGAGCAAGATTGCAAAAAAAATCGACTGTAAAATGCACGATACTGTAAGTGCAATAGCATATTAAACAGTAATGTCACCAAATTATAACTAGAATCAAATACGAAACAACTGTGCTCCACATCAAATGAATACCCAGATGAATACTACCAAGAACTGAGTTAACACTAACCAAGCTAAGAATATTTGAAAGTGTTAATCCTGTGTAACAATGTAAATAGATGTAATGATAAACTTAGAAGCATCTAGCCTACTCCGAAAGTAATGGCCCAAATTTTTTTTAACAATTTACCTACCACCCTGTACAGTAGGGGGTCCCAACTTCCGGTCGGTGTTCCGGTACCGTCCGCGCGGAGTATTGCACCGGGCGGCAGACAACCGGGGGTAGAGGAGCCAGCCGTCCCGTTTATTAGGGGATCGCGCCGTTTTGGAAAGAAAGCTGCCCGTATTGATGTACGGAAATACGCCATTAGCCCCGCATGTCCGTATACACCGTCAATCTCCCGCCGCTCGGCGTGGGAACCCCCAAATTATACCGCCGTCTTACCCATCCGTGACACTTTTCTACGACGGAAACCGATCCGCGGACATCGAAAGGTTGGGAAGCCCTACTAAACTAGCATGTTTGAGATGAATTTACTAACCAAATAGTCTGTCATTATTTAAATATTAGCAACCACAGTAGCAATAAAAACCACTGCACTTTAAATGACGTTAAAAAATATGTAATATTAAAAAAATATGTAATGTTTTTTATTGTATTATAGACATTTACTATATGTCATTATAGTATAAAAGGCTAAATAATCGAAGTAGCACAACATCAGTTGAAGAATTCAAAGACATTTTGGAGAGCTAACAAGCTACTCACCTCTGCGCCATTTTCACTCAGAGTTTGTTGTGCTTCAAACGGTAAAGTTTGTTTACGTTGTTTCTATGGAAACTGCTCTGACTCTCCGCTTGACCGTAATATAAAGGCATGTATGCAGTAATTTTCTGATTGCAGATTTGATCCCTATGCAGTAATTGACCACTGACCTCTTGGACCCTCTGGGCTGCCTTCACCTGCATTGAGGCAGCTGTTACATTTGCTGTCATTACATTCAGCCCAAAATATCAAAGTACAGGATTTAAGATTTGAATTAGTAACAGGACCGTGGGAAACAAAACATATATGTTATTGATCCCACGAAGAAAGTTTTCAATTTTCTCCTTCTTTCAGTTCTTAAATAACGTGTCAGTTCTTGCTCTGGTTGGTTGGGATTTACCATTTTAACATTGTAGCAGTTCCTAGGCAATACACAGACAAATTCTTTTTTTTAGGATGGAATTGTTATGTTGTAAACGATTACCTTCACGTTTCAACAAAGGTACTTGCTTTTGATATATAATTTTTTGTACATGTGTACTCTGGTCATACCCCTTGGACATTTGGATGGCATGGAAGGACAGTCACTGCTGTCACCTATACTGTCCCTGTCTGCTTTTCTCATTTAAGTGTTGATACGGCAAAAGAAGATGGACCTTTTGTAGAAATTTCCAGCCAGAGACTTGGTTCCTATATGAAGAGAATATTTTATTTTAATTCAGGCTAAGAAACTACAGAAAACCAGCTCTGCATGTGATCTCCCCTTTACTGCACAAGGAGGGCACACACATCAACAATTAGCAATGCAGCAAAATACAGATGAACAATTTCTCACAGTTTCAGAATAAATCAGATTTCTCTGTAATTCAGAGATTGTCTAAGACTAGATCATTTTCTGCACTTGAACCTAATTTCAAGATAAATGACGGAACATTAAAAGAAGGTGATGCTGCCTGACCCACCAACCAAGGCTGGGAGGAAAGGGAGGAATACTAGTCAAAGGAAGGAAGAAAAGCAGCCCACCCTATCTCATGGTCATGGATACAAAAGTCAGGGAGTGTTACGAAGAAGACACCACACTTAAGACCATTGGTTTTATGCACTGAATTACACCAGATAGAGTTTTTGCATTCTAGCTGTGTTACGTAACATTCCTCAGCCTTCATTTGTTTCCACAGAATGCAGGACATAATTTAGGGTGCCAAACAAGACAGCGGAACTGCAGTATAGCCAATTATTTGTTTCAGTAGTTTCATAACAACTCGAACATAAAATGTTTGTTTTTCTTAGATAAAAGTCCAGTTGAAACAGACTTTATTTTTAAATGTTAGATTGGATTTAAGAGATGGAACATGTTGCTTGTGTTAATACTGCTTTGATTTTGAGGATGAAGTCTGAAGTGTAGGTGACGTGTAACAGGTTGTTATTTTACTTTTAACTTATAATTATACAAGATTCTGTTTTCCTTCTTCTGTCTAACCTGATGGGTACAATATCCTTTAAACTTTCCCATGATGCTTTTGTCCTGCATCGCCCCTCCCTCTGTCTTTTCCCCTTTATAAGGGTCCCGACCTCATTTCCTCTTCCCTTTGGTGTATTGCACACATGGGAAGAGGTGAGGATCTAGTGGCAGGGTCCCCCGAGTTAGTAAATCAATTGTATAATTATGACCCATATATATTATATTTGATTTATTATTCATCATAAGCAGGGGATAGAAAACACATAAGTATATACATTGTTTTACTTTGTGCAGAGAGAGCGAGAGGGCCAGAGCATATGAAGTTTACCCCTTTCCTTATTGTTCCCAACAGGTTCAATAAAATCCGGGAACGACAACGGCGTCTGTAATATCCCTTCCTCCTGCACCCCACACACACCTGATAACACCCCAAAACACAATGCAGTGACCGTTTACATAGGTACACTAGTGCGACTTGTAAATATGCCCTTAATTTATGCCTGAAAATGCCTCCCATATAGTGGCTGACCACAAATCATGTGAATGACCCGGAAAGAGTGAGTGTATATATATATATATGTATGATGTGCATGTGAGAGACACCATCGGAAGTCTGGTTTCAGTTCCTCAGAGGCACTACTATGGAGGCGCTTACAGTAATAAACTTGCTGACCGCAAAAACTGGCACTATGATGGAAGTTATGCAGAAGTGCAGAGTAGATGGAATAATTTTTGTACCTCAATAAGATTGTATGCCTTTTGCCTGTGTCTCCAGCCAGTGCCGGGGGTGAAACGCGCTTGTAATTATCAGCGGGATAACATTATCGTTTTTTTTATTCTGTGGAAAATGAAAGACCGATTTACTGGCCAGATTTATTTATGAATCATAAACATGTTGTGGGCTATATAAGTAAAGTCAGGGCTCTCAAGTCTTATGCATTGACTGTGAGACACTTGCATTTCAACCAGTTCACATGTTCACACACCGCACCTTATGTTTGTCAAGCTGAGAAGTAAGGGTTAGGGTTATAATTATCAATAAATAATGTACTTCCCTGTGAAACAATGATGCTGGATGTTTATTTGCATATCATGATATGGTGCAGCCTTTTAATAGGTTTCTGTTTTTCTGTTAATCCTTCATGGTGTTGAATAAGTCAGCAAGCATAAGTGTAAGGCTAGTGAGTGACTGGTGTTTTCGGGGGAGACTCCCTAGAGCTGGAGAGAAATACCTTAAGGCACGGGATGAAAAATCCCAAATCTTCCAGGAAAAATGTCAGCATTATATGTATTTGCCACACAGAACAGAACAAAAAATTCCTTAGGGAATCACACGCCTACCATAGTCACTATACTACTCAGAACGCCTGGCAGCCACCAAATCAAACATAGGAAAAGGTCCGGATTTATAGCGTTAGAATGTGGTAGAGACTAATATCCATAACGTACCATCCTAGAACACACTGTGCTCTAAAATTTAAGCCCAATTAAAATCTGAATATTAAATGAGGAAAATAATTTGATTTGTTCTTCTATCCCAAGTTGTGGTCTAAAAGCAATAAGACCACCATCCATTATACCTGCTTTGGGGAAAATGCACTCCTGTAGCCACTAGGGGAGCTCTCACCTCTTCTGGGCCCAGCTAAATAATTATGTTACGCATTCTAACAAGCTTTATTATCTGTGTCAATAAGCCCTGCTTTTACACTAACACTCCTGCTGAGAGGCTAATTTGATTACCAGTCTTGCCCTTGTCATTAGGAACACATGAGAATTTGCGCAGTGCTGTTTCACAGTGGATTCTCACTGGTTTTCCCCAAGACTGGTACGATACATTTTATTCAGTTTCATACCACAGGTATCCAGCTCTTGCAAGAGGGATCAATTGGTTTATACTAGTGCAAGGAAACTATTATTATGATGGTGGGTTATCAAACACAGTAGCTGGCTACCTCAGACATAAGACGCCCATTACGTACCTGTGTATCACCTATATGGGCTTGGAATCTGTATATAAATTGAAATAATTATTCATAGCCCAGATAGCATCATATTATTGTTTCAGCGTTGAAGTATAGTTAAATGCATTGAATTATGGTCAGTGTTAAATTATCAGCATTGAAACTGAATTGATTTTTGGTCATTTTTTCAATATTGAAAAAATAATGGTGGCGAAACCTTGATATAAAGTGACTTTTTCAACATTGAAAATAAGATGCTGAGTTAACATCAATATTATTGAAAATAAAAATGGAAAAATGAATTTATGGGGGGGCGGCATGGTGGTGCAGTGGTTAGCACTGTTGCCTCACACCTCTGGGACCCAGGTTCGAGTCTCCGCCTGGGTCACATGTGTGTGGAGTTTGCATGTTCTCCCCATGTCGTCGTGGGGTTTCCTCCGGGTACTCCGGTTTCCCCCCACAGTCCAAAAACATGCTGAGGCTAATTGGAGTTGCTAAATTGCCCATAGGTGTGCTTGTGTGAGTGAATGGTGTATGAGTGTGCCCTGCGATGGGCTGGCCCCCCATCCTGGGTTGTTCCCTGCCTCGTGCCCATTGCTTCCGGGATGGGCTCCGGACCCCCTGCGACCCAGTAGGATAAGCGGTTTGGAAAATGGATGGATGGATGTTACAGGTAAGGCGTGTGTCATGCCCGGCTCGTCCGCTCCTCGTGTGTGCCACGCCCCCTGATTACCCACATGTATTTCCCTGATCGTCTCCAGCTTTGTCTAGTTACTTTGATTAGTCCTGTGTATTAAGTCCTGGTCTCCCCGGTTTCCCTTGTCCGTCATTGATGTTTGTAGGTGTGCTATGTTTTCCAGTCCTCGTTTGCCCATTAAATCCCTGGTTTTGCCCCGACTTCACCTGTCTGCCTGCCCGCACGATCGCCGCTTCGCCCGACCGCGATCGTGACAGCGTGACTTTTATAGAAGACAGTGCTGCTGCAGGAAGAAGAATACATAAGTAAAGGGGGGATGTTGCGTTCAGTTAGTAATTGTTCTGTTTTCCATATTACTGTATGTCACAAGAGGGTGCTGTAAGGCTGTTTGATTCGACTTCAATTCCTATTCCAAGAGTCAAGAATGGATAGTTGATCCCAGGCAGCAGTTTTCCAGATTATCAACTTCAAAAACTAAAAAATATGATAGGAAAAAAGTCTTTGTAAAATTAAGAAGTATATAATACTATGAATGACAAGGGGTCTTAATACTTTTCATTTAATTTTATTAACTCAATCTTTTGCTGGCAAGTATACCTTTTAAATTATATACATAACAGTACAACTGCATTATTTGTGTTTTGTATGCACACTTCATACAAAGCAAAAGGTTACGGCGGCTACTTCATTAATAGTATTTCTTATTGATACTTTACAATTCCGTTCTATTGCCCAACTCCCAAAGGATCATACATTTTTATTAAAACATAGTAGTCTATGGAAATGTCAATACTAATCATACATTTCAGTGACATAACTAAATAGACATATGTTGACACACAGACACAGATAAAAACAATTAAACTCCCTCTATGTGAAAATGACATGTGACACACGTCCTCAATGTTAAAATCCATGAGTGTAAAAAATGACCATCGTTGCTAATGTTATATCTCAGGTCTCAGATTACTTCTTTAAGTGTCAATTAAACTGAAAAAAAATCACAGAAAAAGGCAAGCTTATTTGCCGACATTTAGTAACCGACAAGCTGATTAAGGAGGACTAAACCTGTACCTGGCTTTCCTGTCAGCTCCTTGGGGATGGCTAATCTTCAAATTTTATTACAAATACTACAACTTTATTTTGTGCCTTGCTTAAAGTAAAATATCTCCAGACTACTAAATACCGCGTTAATGGTGACATTTTTAAACTGATTCGCTTCTTTCGCCTCACTCTCCTCTATGTGACGGGTGGGCGTGGTTGATCTAGCCGGCTCCCGATTGGCGGGTATTCGGTAGCTCCTGTGTCATGTGACTGGTAGTAGTGTAGGCAGCACCGCCATAGATTTGAAACCCTGTGTGCCTCCTTGGGCGATACGCGATGTTGGCATGGTAATTGTGAAATAGAGGATTCATAGATATGACTTAGTGAACCGACTATTTTCGAAACTGCAACAACATGAGGAATGTTAAAACTAGAAAACAGGGAACCACATTTCACAGGTAAAAAAATCTGCGGTACGGTCAAATAAGATACATAACATGTTTACTTGCCTGTGACACTGACGGGATACTAGCATTAGTTTTTGTTGAGAATACTATGAGCAATACTACATAAATTTGGGGGGGGGCAGTAGTGGTGGGCTTGTTTATTTATTCTACATAATTGTAAGATATAAATGCGTTAATTAGTAAAGAAGTTATGGCTAAAAGATCTTTCCATCTACACCCTGACATGTTGCTTGTTTATGTCTAATTATCGCTCCAAGATGGTGGCGCTGCTGACTCGTTGTGGAAAAGCGAGATGAGGCATCTAGGCTTTCAAATTCATGAGCACCACCATGTACTTCGTTTAAATGGGAGGTTCACCCCAAAACTATAAAAAGATATTTTAGAGGGGCCTTAATGCTATCTATTCATCAAAGTTCTGCTGGGAGTTGTTCAGGTTTGGAAATATCAGCCGTAGAAATGTCGGGCTTCTATCGAAGTACACTACTCGTATCACTGCGCATTAGACACAAGCGCGAGCTGTGTGTGGAGTTGGGTAGAAGGAAATAGTTCGTATATTAAACTGCTCGCGACGAAGTCTGTGGATTTTCTTAACCTGTTCCTGATTTCTGGTAAGGGATATTGCTGTTGAATTTTTCAAATACGATGTTCTGGCGCTTTAAGTAGTGAAAGCAAAATTGAATCTTATTATATTGCTTATTCATTAATAAGTACCTATAACATGTATACTGCCCAATGTTTTGATTTAATAAATATTTAAAATTAATAAATATTTCAAAAATACTTCAATATTTAAAATGGTTCATGATTTTCAGGAGCGGTACAGTGGTTAGCATTTCTTTGGGTCCCAGGTTCGAGTCTCCGCATGGGTCACATGTGTGCGGAGTTTGCATGTTCTCCCCATGTCGTCGTGAGGTTTCCTCTGGGTACTTTGGTTTCCCCCCACATTCCAAAGACATGCTGAGGCTAATTGGACTTGCTAAATTGCCCGTAGGAGAGCATGTGTGAGTGAATGGTGTGTGAGTGTGCCCTGCGATGGGCTGGCCCCCCATCCTGGGTTGATTGATGGATGATTTTCAGGTCACACTGCCCCCTCAGAGCCCACCAATCAGTGACTGTCTCATAGTGTGATGTAATACACAATGTCCGCACCACCCACTTTTCAGTGAGCAGTAAAAAGACACCAGCTTGTCTCAGCGGACAGCGGCTCTTATCAGATAAGGGGAAAAGGACGAGATATCAAAAGTAAAAATAAATATATCACATTTGGTTAACATCAAATGAAAACAGCCCTGCAATAATATATTGGATTCTAGGATATCACCTATCAAAAGGGTGAATCTATTCTAGCAGACCATAAAAATCCAATTATGAACAGTGAAAATGGGCATAATAGGTCCCTATAAACGACAGGTTTCTGTCCATGGTGCTGAAAACCAGGATTGGCAGAATTCACATTACAGCGATTCCCCACTATATCGCGGATTTTCCTCCGACGCCTCACAATTCTCTGCGTATCCCGTACATTGTTTGTGGTCCGATTGTTTTCGTTTTGTTCTAAGCCCTACGATGGAAGACGTTGACCATTCAGGAGAAGGTAAAACTTCTGGATGTGCTTCGGGAAGGAAAGCGTTATGCGGACGGCGTTCGCCATTATGGTTTGAATGAATCAACAGTACGCTACATGAAGAAGGATGAAAAGAATGTGTAAGAGCCATATATGTTTTTATTTTTATATATTCCATTACATATATAGAGAGAAAGTTGTGTGTGTGTATACATATTAAAAATTATTATTTTATTATTATTATTATTATTATTATTATGTTACTCATATCCTTAGCCCGACATTTAACATAGCCCGATATATGTGTTTTAATGAGTTTACATATGTTTAAAGCATGTGGGAGGGGTATTTTAAGGCTTAAACTTAAAAAAAAAATTATATGATCCTTCTGTATCGTGGATTTTCACCTATCGCTGATGGGTCTGGAACGCATCTACTGCGATAGGCGGAGGATCAAATTTACCTTCATGTGGAGTCTTGGCTTTTCACAATGTTTCATTCCTGCTTATAGCTAAGGTTTTTTTTAGCCGTCGTCACTCTAAGGTTGCCCATTAATGGTTTGGAATTGGGAATGTAAAGCTGTTTTGTTAGCATGTCTGCCTTACAATTCCTTTACTGTAAGTCAAGGCCTGCTGGAACTCAATACTGCTTCATGGCGCTTGTATTTACTCTTTATTTTTTATTACATTATGTTTGAGACTAACCCCTTTATCTACCTCTTCCTCCTGTTGAGCTCCATACAGAACTAGTGGAGAAAAGGGGTGCTTGGAGGGGAGACGATATCTCTGGATGCCCACTTAAGAAATATCTACGTTACCTTCCAATACACCTTCCAAACTTAAGTGGATTGAACATGGGTGCTGTTGAATTAATAAAAAAAATGCACTGTATTAAAATTATTTTGTTTATATAACATAAAATTGAACTATAAACATGAAATTTAAACCTGTTTATATATTGACAAAATAATAATTCAGAATTTTGAACCCTCATTGAACAAAATTAAACCTAATATGGACAAATGGAAAGCATTGAAATTATCCTTATGGGGGGAAGGTTAATGTTACTAAAATGGTTGTGGTGCCTCAAGTTAATTATCTCTCTATGATGCTTCCATTTAATATTCCGGAAAGGATATTTGAACAGTACGAGAGTATAGTAAAAGATTTTTGTTGGGAAAGAATAAACCTAGGATTAAAATTACTTCGCCCAGAGACAAGGGAGGTCTAGGATTGCCAGATGTTAGATTATATAGCATGTCATTTGAAATAGCCAAACTCTACTATCACTGGAAGAATGTGAATTCTGATGTGGACTGGATAGCTATCGAGAGCAATTTGGCTTCACTATTTCAACCTCTGCACATTCTGTCACAATGGGGGGACAATATAAGAAACACAAACCCGATAATATCTTTTTCGAGAAATATATGGATCAAAATACATAAGAAGCTTAAAGTATCACATGACATGCAGCCATATTCCTCAATTTGGCACAATCCTCAAATACAAATAGTAAAAAGTATGGAAACAATGGCAACCCAAAGGGGTGAAAACTCTCTGGGATTTATTCGTAAATGGGATGTTTATGTCATAATCAGACTTAAAGAGTAAGTATGATGTAGGAGGAGGAGGGAGTTTTTGGAAGTTTTTGCAACTGAGGCATTGAGTCACGAGTGTTAAAATGCAGAAGATGAATGGTCAAGAATACTTTCTAGAGTGGGGAAATATTTTAGGGAAGTAAAAGCTAAATTTATTCAGTATAAAATTATACACAGATAGTACTGGACACTAGTTAGACTAAATAGAACTGGACTAATTAATACTGATCAGTGTTGGAATTTTAGAAGGCAGATGGGGGTTTATTTACACATGCTGTGGCAGTGCTCTCAGGTATATCCATTTTGGGGTAGAGTTCTTGGTCTCCTGGACAAATGGCTAGGCTTTACTTTACCCCGCAAACCCGACTCTCTCTGCTAGGAGATAGAGTGGAATTGCCAAAGGTGAATAATAAACAGTTTAAGGCTGTGATGGTGGGACTCAACTGCCATGAGGGTAATATTAAGGCATTTGAAATCCTCAACAATCCCCAATATAAAGGAATGGACCAATGAGATGATTAAGGCAGCTTCATATGAAAAAATGTTGGACAGACTAAATGGGAAACGAGGTATAATGAAAATGTGGGAATGTTTCTAGGGCCATGTTTTTGAAGGATAAATGGCTGGGAGGTTGAACTAGTGATTGGTCATATTGTTTTATAAATGTGAATGGCTGAAGTGTATTATATGAGAGTGCTGTAACTTTTTGGTTTGAAAAATAAGAAAAATTTGAATTACAAAATAAAATGTTCTTAGAAAGTAATTTCATGTAAGAGAGAGATGCAATACCGCTTTCGTCAAAATGACAGGTCGGGTCAAAGGTCACGTTCAAAAGTTCAGTGGGCGGAGCTTATGTTGTAGTGGGTTGAGCTTGGTTGTGTAACTGACGCAATAGCATGTGGATTTAATTATTTATTTAAATATTTTTTTTTGTCTTCTTCCCCGGGGGTTGGTTGTGTAACTGCTGCAATGGTATTTGTATTTAATTATTTATTTATTATTTTAAATGATTGTGGCTTAGGGGGCATGGGTTGGTTGTGTTAGTGATGCAATGGTATTTGGATTTAATTATTTATTATTTTAAATGCTTATTTTAAATGTTTATTATTTTAAAATGATATTGAGGAGAGTGCTTATGAGTGTGTATTATTTTAAAAATGATATTGATGAGAGTGCTTATGAGCGTGTGTTATTTGAATAAGTTATTATTATTATTATTTTGTGGGGCGCGGGCGGGAGTGAGCGTGGCTGGGTTACCTGATGGAGCGCGAGCGTACGGTGTGCGGTAGCGTGGTAAGGTCCCCGGGCTTCGGAGAATCAGCAAAGGACTTATTCACATACTGGTGCGGTAGCGCGGAAAGGTCCGCACGGCTTTGGATAATCCTCGGAGAGAGCGATGCGGGAGAGCTGAGAGGCGTGCTGCTGCGCGAGTCTGAGAGAAACTGTGAGAGACTGTGGGATAAAATGGTAAAGTTGGAGCAAAGAATGAGAGGAGGAGGTGCAGGGTCTATCGTCCAATAAAAACGCTCGGCGCTAGTTTTGACCGTGTGTTTTTTCCTCACGCGAGCGTTTGTATCACATCGGCGTATGGCGCCAATTTGTAAAGGTCATAAGTCGAGACATACATCGAGTCTGTCAATTTGTCCGCCAGTAAATTCTGCAGGGCCGTGCCACCTGGCCATCGAGGCGCCCCCCTACCCGGCCACGCGGGCCATACATCGAGTCTGACACTTTTGCCCTCCAGTAAATTCTGTTTAAAGTTTTGTTTTCACATACGTCCCAAATTACAGATAATTTTCTTACACAGGCACGAGTAGCATCATCAAGGCCGTACCACCTGGTCATACATCAAGTCTGACAATTTGCCCGCCAGTAAATTCTGTTTATAGTTTTGTTTGTCATACATGACCGTGCAGATATGGGGTGACAGAGACAATTAAATTGTATTACGTCGAGCGGGGGGCCTTTTCCTCCTCCTAGAGGCATCATCTTCATCCGTACCACGCCCCCACGAGCAGGCCGTGTAGAATATAGGGAGCTTCGCGCTGCAGGGCCAACTCTATCTTTTCAAAAAATACAGACATGTCTGGGACTTCCGAAATGAAAGATTCAACCTCACCTTCTAAGACTCAACAGGAGCAGGAGGCCATTATGCAGCCTCCGGGGGCTCCCAGGAAGATTCATACGGCACGTAGACGGGTACCTATGATGCGACCGTCGGAAGACCCGAGGGCTATCTGGGAGCTGCCCAACGGGAATAAACTGGTCTGCCTCTTTGACAACGTTGCGGAGGAACTGCGCGTCTTTCAGGTCACCGGAGACGGCCCAGACCCCCCGAAAGACGACCCGTATCTGGTGACTTTTTCCGAAACGGAATGGGGAAACTTGAAGACTGTCGTTACCCCCGATGATGGAGGAGAGCACCGACCCCGACCTTGAGGTCGAGACTGGAAGAATGGAGATGCACTATAGAGATGCTCGTAAACAGCGTACCACCATTATGAAGTGGGACGTGACCGGGGAGCTGGACAAGAGAATGGTGAATATATGGCAGTGGCCTAAATGCGACTGTTTTGGCCTGAGAATACCGTTAGTGATTTGGATGCAGATGATTCAAGAAAAGTCTGGTTACTACCAAGCGATGTTTAAGGAGAGTCGGGGAGATGACAAAACCTACGCCGTAAGGACCCCCCTCACCCCCTCACCCACCGTCGCTATATAAAGTGGACTCTGTTACAACCCCTTTTCACAAACATCATGGCAGCAGCAGCAGCAGCAGCAAATTATAGCGACGGTGAAAGCGGGGACAATGAGGCTCCAGCAGCAACCCTGACCTCTGATCCCGGGGAGCTCCTTCCAACCCCCCCATCATCACCGGCCTCTGATCCTGGAGAGGACCCTCCGACGCCTGAGATCTGCACGCTTCTCTCCAGACCGGCTCTCTGCCGTGGGATGTTGGCTTGTATTAAGGCTATGATAGTGGGCCTTTTAACCTCAGTCATCAGGAAGCATCAAGAGAGAAACTGCTACGGTTGTGAAGTGGATCACCCCAGTCAGAGACAACACCCTTGTCTGTTTCCTCCAGGCAGAAATTACTTTTACATACACTTTGACTCTGTGTTGCGTGACCTCTGGACCGATCGGCTGACACCCGCCTTGACCCACGTTCTATCGACCCTGGGCATCCGAGCGGCCGCCGGCAGGTTGGAGGGGGCCGTGGAAGCTATCCTGTACGATCTGCGTGAGGCCCGCAACGGCATGGTGGAAATCACTCGACTGGAACAAGATCTGTTTGAACAGAACCCAGCGTTTAAGCAGATCCTGGAAGAAGAATTTCTGACTCGTTGGGAGGCCCGAGACTAAAACAAAAAGCATCTTGTGATGGGGAACGGTATCAGCAGACCCTTACGGCGGTTTATGTTAAATGTTTTTTTAGAAAAAGTTAGTCCACTATTGTTGCGTGCTATTGATAAAAGTGATTGTCGGGATGATTATGCTTGTTGCTGCTTTCATAGAGTGTTATTTGAGATTTCTCAAGTCGGAGAAAATTATCAGCGGGGGATGGATTTACTTACTCAACTGATGTCAGAGGGTGAAAGACATTCCCCCGAAAGTCTCATACGCGCTTGTCTATCTTGTATTCCTGACAATGAATTTGACTGTAATCACATTTTTGTATTTTACGCTTTAATAGTAGATGTAGTCACCTCTAAATTTCATGATAAGCAGCCTATCGATGTTAATCAGATGCTTTCTACTCTACATACATGTATCGTTGAAAAAGCCACTATATCCACTTTACTGCATGTGACATCGCTAATCTACCTCAACAACTGTCACGGCTGTAACTAAATGTATACCTGCATTTTGAAAATGTAACCTTCACAAATTGTATACCAGCTTTTTTAAAATATATCTTTCACTAATTGCAAAAATAAAAAAAAATTAAAACTTGAATACCGTTGTAATAGTCTTTGTAAAATAACGGGTAAAAATGCTGAGCAGGTTGGCCGAGTGGTTAAGGCGTTGGACTTAAGATCCAATGGACGTATGTCCGCGTGGGTTCGATCCCCACCCCAGCTAAACTCTTTTGTAAAATAATAATAATTAAAAAACAAACTACACAATATGGGTTAAATGTAGAAAAAACACACAAAATTTCACTGATGTTCACTCAGTCTCTTAACAACCCCCATCCACAGTCAGCTATAAAACGCCGCACCCCGCTCTCCCCCCCACTCAGTGTGTGAAAAGCATGTCTGTTGCCAAGACTACAGCTCGCGTCTTGAGCAGTTCGTACTATGACCCCAGCCAACCGGGGTCATACGGAGGTGTCTCCAGACTGCAGAGAGCCGTGCAGCAAGATACGGGGAAAAAAGTGGCTGCTGATGACATCAGAGACTGGCTGTCTATGCAAGACAGTTATACTTTACATAAACCGGTTAAAAAGAATTTCCCCAGGAACAGAGTGTTTGTTCCGAGAGCCATGTATCAGTGGCAGGCCGATTTATGCGACATGCAAGGGCTGGCCAAATACAACGAGGGGTTAAAATACCTCCTTACGGTGATTGATGTTTTTTCTAAAAAAGCCTACGCGCGTGCTATAAGAAACAAGACTGGGGAAGCTGTAAAGGAGGCCTTTGATTCTATTTTAACCGAGGGGGGCGTCCCCCTCAAGCTACAGACGGATGCCGGTAAGGAGTTTTTAAATGGGACTTTTCAGAAACTTTTAAAAACTCATAAAATCACCCATTTCACTACGGCTAGTGAACTTAAAGCTTCCATCGTAGAGAGATTTAATCGAACGTTAAAAGAGAGGATGTACAGGTACTTTACGGCTAAAAACACCCGGCGATATGTGGACGTGTTGGACGATCTAATAAAGGGGTACAACCAGTCATTTCACAGCGCTATTAAAATGAAACCTGCCGAGGTCAGGCCCGATAATGCTCATCTAGTATTTGATAATCTATACGGTCCCCTGAAGAAAAAAAGCACACGGCCACGTTTTAAGTTTAACATAGGGGACACTGTGAGAGTCTCCAAGCACAGTCAGATATTTGACAAAAAGTACGAGCAGACATTTACGGACGAGTACTTTGTCATATGCGAACGTGTACCCAGATCCCCACCGGTATATAAATTGAGGGACGTGAGCGGTGAAATACTCGAGGGAACATTTTATGAAGCGGAGCTGCAGAAAGTCAAAATATCTCCGAGACGCGCGTTCAAGGTCGAGAAGGTTATAGGCTCAAAGACCGACAGAAAGGGGAAAAAGTGGATTTTAGTACATTGGCAGGGTTGGCCCTCGAGGTTCGATTCGTGGATACCGCGGTCGGACTTGATACAGGTTTAATTTTTTAAAAAAGAGAAAAAAAAGAAAAAAAAAGAAAATGGACGCCCGCCCCTCTTTTTACCTCACGCTACCGTCAAACTCTTGTCTCTCCATCTTCCCCGATAACCAGAGTTCGGATTACACCGTGATGCTCTCGCGACCTATAGAGCTACGGGGGCCTTACGAAGTAGCTCTGGCTGAAATCATGTATTGTTACACGTGGCGAAATGTTACACACCCGGATAATACTTTTGAATTGCGGGATACGGAGGCGGAGGCAAAGAGAGAGGCCGATCCTTTAGTGGACCTACCTTACCTTTTTCCTCGGAAAATTAAAGTGGGCTATTATGAATCTCTGAAACAGATTGTGACAGAAATCAACGCTACGTTAAAAAAATTAGGTACCGAAGTTTCCTTCTCATACAGCGAGATTACACGAAGGGTTAATATGACGGGAAACCATAAATACAAGATCCAATTTAAACCTACTCTGGCCTACATGCTGGGCTTTGAGCCGGGTCAGTGGTATAACCTAGGAGGAGGTAGCGGGTCGACCTCACCCTACCCGGGCGACATTCACGCGGGATTCTACAATATGTACGTCTACTGTAACATCGTGGAACCGCAGCACGTGGGGGAATTTGTAGTCCCGCTCCTCAGAACCGTTAAAATAGACGGTGCGTTCGGCGACGTAGTCACTTTGCCGTTCCACAAGCTGCAGTACGTACCGGTGAACAAGCAGAGCCTACAGAATTTGCATATCGAGATAAAGAACGATCAGAATACTCTGATTAATTTCTCCTACGGAAAAACGATCGTCAAGCTACACTTTCGCCCCGTTTAAAAAAAAAAGAAAACAATGGCTTACCACAATCCACAGAGATTTATTACGTATTACACCAGTCAGGCGGGACATGGGCTCCCCGGTTTTGCGGGGAGCCCCGTGATGTACGGGCGTGGGTTGGGGTCCATGCTCAGTAGGGCTTTTAGATTTGTTTTACCCTTTCTTAAGCGTGGGGTCGACATAGCGAAACCTCATTTGAAATCGGCGGTCAAAGGAATAGGTTCGGATCTCGCCAGCTCTGTAGTCAGCGGCCGTTTTACAAACACAGCTGACCCCAAGCAGGAAGGGTCGGGTCTGCTATTCCTGTCTCGGAGGAGGAGGGGGAGTAGAACGAGAGCCCTTCAGGAAAGTCGTAAAAAAAAAAAAAACCTGGCAGAGTCGTCAGGATTCCCAAGTCTCGACCAGCTAAGAGAAACAAGAAACCCCCCGGGGACATATTTTAAGAGAGAGAAAACGCAGCGTAAACAAGAATGGCTCTAGCTCACCGGCTCTCGGCTGAATGTACCAAATCTGAATTGGACCTGTTTGCGGCCCCTATGACGCAATTATCCATAGATCAGACCAATTATGTAGAAATCAACCCATTAAATTCCATTACCGATCAGGATGTTTTGGATTTCCTAATACCGGGGTCGGGCAATTTCTATGTGGACCTCAACTCTACACTGCTATATCTAAGGCTCAAGATCGTTAGGGCCGATGGAGCCCCCCTGCTTGACGCCGACCCCTGCGGTATTATACAGTACCCGCTAAACGGCATATTCTCCCAGCTGGATGTGAGTCTGAACGACGTCCTGATCAGTTCTTCGTCGGCCACGCACCCCTATAGGTCAGTCATAGAGACCCTGCTCAATTTTTCTACGGATACGCTAGAGAGTCAGTTTTCGGCAGGGCTCTGGTACAAAGACGTCGGGGGCGACTTGGATAGCGTGGACGTCTCAGCGCAGGGCCCCAACGTGGGGTTACAGAAGCGAGCCGCCTTCTGTAGAAACTCTCAGGAGTTTTCTCTGATGGGTCCTATACACGCCGATATTTTTTTCAGCGAACGAATGCTGTTAAACAACGTGGATATACGCTTAAAGTTTGTAAAGGCTAAAAGCGACTTTAGTCTCATGTGTAGAAATGACACCGATTACGAGCTGAAAATACTGAGGGCCAGCCTGTTTGTGAAAAAAGTGGAGGTCTCCCCGGCGGTGTCACTGGGTCACTCGGCCGCTCTCATGAAAGCAAACGCCCTGTACCCTATAAGCAGGGTAGTCGTTAAAAATTATACGCTGCCCGCACAATCGCGGGTTTGCCCGCAGGACAACCTCTTCCTGGGCAACTTACCGCGCTACATCGTTTTGGGGATCGTGGACCACGCCGCGTTCGTGGGCACGCGAAACAGAAAGCCGTTCAGGTTTCAGCATTGTGACCTGGAATTTCTGAGCCTCTCAGTCAACGGGCGACACATACCCAGCAAACCGTTCCAGCCCGATTTTAGAGCGAGGCAGTCGGTCAGAGAGTTTTACAACCTTTTCCTGGCTACAAACAGGCATTTAAAGGATTCGCCCTTATGCATCAACCGCGAGGATTTTGAAAACGGATACTCGCTATTTGCTCTCAATCTCTCCCGAGACGACGAGCTGGACGGCGGTGCCCTGTCACCCGCCATCAGCGGCACGTGCCGTCTGGATTTAAGGTTCAGAGCCCCACTACCTCGAACCATGAGTCTCATCGTCTACGCCTGCTTCGACAGCGTGATTGAAATAAACGCCAAGAGACAGGTTTTGGTGGACTTTTAATCATCATCATCATCATGAACACTCACCAGCTGGAATGCGTTTTACGGCCCCTGCTGGGGGATGCTTTTGGAGGCGTGTGGCCTAGCGATTTATTACCCACCCGCATAGAGACCAGGCCCGCTTTTCTGGTCGCAAACACGCATGACCAGAATAGAGAGGGTGAACACTGGATCGGGATAATTTTGGAGCCCCAAGAGGGTAAAGCCTCCTTCTTTGATTCTTACGGTTATCCCCCCGATTCCCCTTACTACCCAAAGAGTTTTATGAGCTTCTTGGGGAGGCACGCTACCGAAATAAGGTATAATACGCGTCAAGTTCAACATGACTTTTCTTCCACGTGCGGGGCCCACGTCGCCTTTTTCCTCTACCGGCGCTTCAAGGGACTTTCATTTCAAGAGACTATGATGTTGTACTCTGACGACTTGAGGAAAAACGACGCTCTAGTATCCGAGTTTATCAAGAAATATCACAAGTGTATTAGCCGTGTTAATGCCGATAAACTTTCAAAGCCGCAAAATGTATGTTCGTTAAAACTATTTAAAGATTGTTATGCTTGTTAGATTCATGTTGGGGAAAAAATAAAAACGTGACACCCTTTATTCAATAAATTTTACATTTTATTAACCGACGCGTTACAGGCGTTTTAATTCTTTTTCACACACGTATATAAAACACTTAATCGTTGTAATCTATCCACGGAGCATAAGGAGTACCCTTTAAAGGCCATAAACGATATTCTGGGGAGGAATCGCGCGCTGTGTGAGGGGTTCCCTCAAGCGGTGGTGGTGAGTCGTCAACAATACGTTTTCTACGTCTCCCGAGGTTCTGTTTCACAGGAGGGGAGGAGGGAGGCGGGGGATCCCTTCCGCCGTAATCTTTAAGATGACTTAGGGCTTTCCTGGCTTGGATGTTACCCACGCTCGTGAGGGGGATGTTTAATTCTGATATCACGTTTAAAAAGGGTTCCCAGCCTTTAGGATATCCGCCGGCGTGGGATTTAGGCTGCGATAAAGTTTTCATCAAATCTAAAATATGGGAACCTTTAATGGGTCTATCTCTGATGATGAGTTCACCCGACTGGGTCCAACGTACCGCCCCGTCGGAATCGAGCAGTTTATGCAAGATGTACCCCACGTTCTTTCTAGCCCTAGGCGCCACTTGCTGGATAACTTCCTGTACAGATTTGTCCCCAGTCGCGCCGCCGCCGTCAGGCTGTCTCCCCTCCTCCTCCTCCTCCGTTTTTTCTTTCCGCTCTGTAAGGACAATTTCTCGCCCCTGATTTTCCTCTTTTCGGGCTAGATTCAGATACCTCTGTAGCAATTGGTTGTATCTCTTCACTTTTTCATCCAGATGCATAGCCGGCTGATTTA
>NW_026043625.1:0-32099 GCF_023856365.1 Brienomyrus brachyistius
AAGCCAAAACCCAGGAGACAGAAGAAAGACGGGAATAATGACACTCTGTATTCTGACCTCCGCTACAGAGATTATGAATAAAGATGCTTCTCATTCATGTCAGTCACACAGAGTGTTCAGGGTGTAGCTTTAATAATGTTCAGAGGAGGGCAGGGGAGCCAGTGCTTCTGAGACTGAATCACGGGATTTTACGGAGCACCGGTGCTGAGTTTGGTGTCAGTGTGTTTGGGGCGCATTTTTACTGGAAGTGCAAATGTTCAAGCCAGACTGGGGGCTGAGGGAGGGGGAGAGGGGAGCCACAGAGATTATTTCTTCATGGCATGGGGGGGAATAAGCGGCTTTAATGTTGTGGAAAGGCTGAGTTGCTGCAATCAGTTCTTTGATGTCACACATGCTTACTTGTCTCCCTTGTGTACCATGCTGAATGGTTTGGGGCAAACGCACAGGGACTGATCGATTATATTAAACAGATGAAAGAAACTGAATGAAAATTTCAAGTGTTCTTAAATTACGTTTTTCATTTAATTGTGTGTTCTGGATGTATTTTTGAGTATATACATGTACCTGTATATGTACCTGTATATATACCTGTGTCGTTAATAACGATGTGGATAATTAAGAAAGAGGAGTTTTGTTTCTTGCTCCCTGTCTTGTTACTTGGCTCACAAACATACACACACATAGACACACACACAAACATACACAGACACACAAACACACACACACATAGACACACACACACACAAACACACATGCACACATGCACACACACACACTGCTACGGCTCTGTAAGAACACTACCATGCTCTTTTGTGTGAGTGGGGTGGGGGGTGTTAAATAAGATGAAAATGACAATGGCTGTACTTTTGTTATGTCAGTTGTGTTTCTATAGTCATTGTATCATATTCCACAAGCTTTTTATTCTACAAGATGTACAAGCCAGTCAGTGTATTCAGTGGGGTGTTCAGGAGTCATTAGGTTCTGAAAAATGTCTTGCATTTAAAACATAATGTACTTTTGAATACTTAAGTATTTTTAGATGCAAATACTCCAGTACTTTAACTGAAGTAAAAAATTAACTGAAAAACTTTGAGTATTATTTGACGAGGAGTATCTATACTTAACTCAAGTAGTGAAGTTGTGTACTTTGTCCACCTCTGTCCAAAAGTGACATACAGCTGTAAGCTGTTTGGGTTTGTTTGTCTGCTGAGTGCTTCTCTGCAGTGCTGCAGATGTTTCCACTGGTTAGATGCAGCTCAGGAAGACTGACCCACTGACTGCACTGTGCTGGACTCACTTTGCAAAGAGTAAAAACCACACAGACAGAACAATATCTGCTTCTTGTAAGACCCTGTTTCCTCTCTACCTCACCCAGGTCACGCTTTCAAGTATTCAGCCTAAGTTATTTTATCCAAACAAGCCACCATTATTATTCATGCAGCTGGACATTTGACTGGAGCACATGATTGCTACATATCACTACTGTACATGGAACGGAATGTACAGTTTTCACAACAGAACTTTAGAAAAGCAAAATTCTCATCAGTCCACATCTCTAACCACCACACATCCTAGGGCTCCCATTTATAATGGTACATTTTTGTTTTATTCACATTCTTTTTCATCACACAGATAAACACCATCCATTAATCTTACAGCATGTATCCTGGTCAGGGTGATGGGGACGACACCACCTATATCGAGTGTGATTTAAGGCCAAGACCTTAAAAGGGAGAGTCAAGACTGAGGCTTGTTACAAGAGCAGTGGGGCACAAAACAACAAACAACATCATTATGAATGTAAAAGAAATGGATGTATATATAAATATAGGGTAATAATAGAAACAAAAAATAAGAATATATTACATACAGAGGAATATTATAGGAATATTAAAATTAACTTATACACAATCCTTAACTTATACACAATCCTATTGCATGTAACATTATTGCTCATGTGCCAGATATTAGCCTCCCAAAGGAAGCTGCCACACAGGGCATAATGCACTGGCTCAATGCAACACTGCACATCAGTGAATAAGGAGGAACAATATTGCAGATCAGCAGCAGATAGAAACTGTATCAGAAGACAGTGAACAGGGGAAAAGTTCAATGAGCAGAGTGCAGATTATAAAGCCTGACTGCTGTGGGGCCCAATGACCTGCGGTACCGTTCTGTCACACGCCGGGTGTCTGAGTCTCTTACTGAAGGAGCTGCCCTTACGGGCCTCCATAGTCTGCTGGGGGGGTGAGAGGTGTCACATAAAATTGATGACAGCCTTGTTATCAGCCTGCTCTCATCCATCTACTCTACAGTGCCAAGGGACGCTCCTCCCTGATGATGAGAGGAGTCTAAGCATGTGGACATTTGGGATAATGTGAGTTCAGAACTGGATGGTCAGCTGTACGACTTCCAGTCTGTAGGCAGACTCATCACCTTCAGTTATGATGGCAAACACAGTAGTATCACCTGCAAAATTCAGGATCTTCACTGGAGCAGCAGTGATTTGTGTAGAAATTGAAGAGAAGAGGGAGAGCACAGAGCCTGGAGGAGCTCAGTGCTGAGGGTCAGCGTGTCTGATGTGTGCTGTAAGCATACAGATGTCCTGCATTTGTGGAACATTTTGTTTGTGCTGCTGTTTATATGTGTTGTTGACGCTGCAGTCAGTAATTTTCCACTAGCAGTCTCACCTCTGCATTTTACAGGAAGACTGACCGACTGAGAGCAGGGTGTTTGTGTCTCTCTTCTCAGTGAGCGAAAACCACACAACCATCAGGTCCTCAGCTCAGGCCCACTGCTTCACTAGAAAAACCACAAAGGGTATTTTTATCTAAAAGTGGGTGAGCAAGTGAGATGTTATTGACAGCATGAATTTGTCTACTAACATTTTAAATTCAAACCTAAAAAGCAGTATGTCCAGGATGTCAGTAATTACATTTAGTCAGTATGAACAATTTGGGTGCAATAATATAGAATAATGTAGAATTTTGCATAATTCAGTTAATACCAGTAAGATACCGATCATTAACACTATAAGGTCATGTTGCTGAATCTCATTGTTAAAGTTAAATGAATCTACGCATTTTTATACACACAAGACTGTGCTTAGTTCATCTTTCAGTCAAAATCACACAGTGAGGCAAATCTGACCATCTTAATTGTTTTTGCTTGTGTGGAATGGCATCCCATGCAGGCCTGTGCTCTGTGCTTCCTGGGACAGGTCCCACCCTCTCCAGACCCCGATGAGAATTAGTAGTCGCTGGATAAAAGATTGACAAAAGATAAAAATACAAAAGTCATTCTTGCTGTCTAACCTCTGATTACTGCATGACATTTCTGATTTCTGATAACTGATAAGTAGAAAATATGTTTAGTCTCTTGCTTGGTGGTAAGAAAAAAGGAGAACCACAAAGAGCACAGTCATTTTCAAGGTTATTTCTCACTGGTCAGTGTGAAAGGCTGCGTCATTAATATAACGCCGGGCTCAGCACAGTGACTGCACCTGCGCTGCACTGTAGAACACAAGCCAGGCTGCAGACCATCAGCCCTGAAAGTTAAAACAGGACTCGTATGTGTGTCATGTGGTGTTTAATAAAAATTTACAGGACAGAACATAGTGGATTCAGTTTCCTTTGCTCTTACACTCCCAGTCCAAAGTGTGGCCACGACTGCTGTCAATGCATCTGTCTCTTTTTTCACCTTAATTTTTCACCTGTGTTATTCACCTTAATATCAAAAGGCTCCAAAGCAGTACAGTAATGCAGAACAAATATTGTAACTAACAAGGAAGTGGGGAGGTAATGGACAGAAGTGTTGGTTTTTGGTAACTCCACTCCTCTGACCTCCACTGTAATTTTAGGTTCCTTGGAACAATATTGTAAACCAGTCATCACACATCACACACATAAAGTCGACACCAACCTTAAGTTTGACACTCAGATAAGGTTAGTTGTCAAGTCAAGCTTTTTACAATTGAGGCAGTTGGCCAAAATAAAGCCAATTCTTTCTAGGCAGCACTTTGAGACAGTAATCCACTCTTTTGTCACTACTAGTTTGGACCACTGTAACGCCCTCTATGTTGGGGTTAGAGGCTCCACTATTGTTCACCTCCAGAAGGTTCAAAATGCTGCCGCACATGGAAATATGAGCATGTCTCCCCCATTTTAGCCTCACTCCACTGGCTGCCCGTACATTTTAGGATTCATTTTAAAATTCTGTTATTTGCTTTTAAAGCCCTCAGTGGTCTTGCTCCATCTGACCTCTGTGAGCTGCTTCACCCTTACACCCCCACCCGCTCTCTCAGGTCAGCTGATCAGCTGTTCCTGACGGTTCCTAAGACTCAGCGTGAGCTTAGAGGGGATCGAGCCTTTGCAGTCGCAGCTCCTAAAATGTGGAATGACTTGCCTTTTCACATTAGAGAGGAATCCCCTCTGTCCGTTTTTAAATCTCTTCTAATCTCTTCTCCTTCACCTTTGACACATTGTGAGATGTTAATTTTAATAGTAAATCTTATTTTAATCTTAGCCTTTTCTTTATTAATTAATTGATTTTTTTAAATTTTTATTAATGGCCTTTTACTCACATTGAATGTTTTGGTTTTTATTAAATTTCTTTTACTTCGTTTTTAAGTGTGTGAATGTTTTTATTTATTCCTTTGTGCAGCACTTTGGTCCATAAGGTTGTTTAAAGTGCTTTTCAAATAAAGAGCTGGATTGGATTACATTGGAAGATGGCTCAACAAATCTCTTTCACAGAATGTAAAATTCGACAGAGGGCGCAAGGTGACATTCTGTCAGGGGCCCAGAATTTTTAGCTACACCTCTGTGTTACTGTGTTTTTTTTGTTCTAGCCATCAATAACTCTGGAGTTGCTATATCGCCACCTGGTGGTGAAAAGATCAGACAAAAATATGTACACATGTTACCAACAGTTTGAAATTGAAGTGCAGAGTTAACAGGTTTAATTAATCGTCCCCACGGATGCCAGTCATGAAATTTGAGAATTGCAAATTAAAACACAGGAAAAAATCAGGAACACTACAAGATAAAATATTTAGCAAACACTCAATGTGCATCCAGGGTGACAAGGGACAACTGGAGGATGATATGACAATCTGACAGTGACATTCACAGCACTTTATATGTTGCCAAAAACAGAAAAGGGGATTAAAATCAAGAATCAGAAATCATGTATGAGGGTGGGGCTGCTTGGTGGTGCAGTGATTAGCACTGTTACCTCCCACCACTGGGACTCAGGTTCGAGTCTCCGCCTGGGTCACATGTGTGGGGAGTTTGCATGTTCTCTCTTGCTAAATTGGCCGTAGGAGTGCATGTGTGTGTGAATGGTGTGTGAATGTGCCTTGCAATGAGCTGCCCCCCCGTCCTGGGTTGTTCCCTGCCTCGTGCACAGATCCTGCCAGGATAGGCTCTGGACCCCCCGCGACCCAGTAGCATAAGCGGTTTAGACAATGGATGGATGTATGAGGGTGAGTCACAATGACGACAGCTGCTCTGTTGACTTGGTCCCAGGAGTCGTCAGCGTTGGTCTGCCGGGGCCCCCGTCCTGTCTGTGGAAGCACCCGTCTTGTTGGCTGTTCTCTCTGCCTGGGCCCCCTCTCCTGCTGCCTCACGTTTGGGTTGAAGTGGCTCCCCAGTGCTTCTGTAAAGCTCTTTGTGTATCTTAGAAAAGGGCTGTATAAATGTAACATTCATTCATTTATTCAAGGTACACTGTCCCCCACAGCCTGAATCAGCTGGATGTTATAGGATTAAGACACTTCCTGCATTAGGCCATTTACCCTCAGTGTATTTCCATACCCTGACAGGATGGATGACAATACTATGGCCCTAATTTTCAATACACAGTTTTCACAGGAGTCTCACCCTCATCCACATTCTCTGCATTCCTTATCTCATGCTTCTTTGCCACCCGCATCTCCTCTGCCTGCTTTGTCTCATTTTCCCACAATTGAAACACCGTCCAATTTGTCTCTGTTTTAGTTCTACCACATTAGTCCCTGAGCAACCAGTCTGATCCCGTTCCTCTAATTTCAGACGCATCTGGCTTATCTGATTGGGACTGAAGCTGCTGTTACTAGGAAAACCACATTCGTCCCACTGGGGCAGGTCTGACACCGCGTCCTTCCCATATGTCTCCCATAATTGTTGTACAGAATTTCAGCTGGAGTTCTTTCCCAGAAGCAAGTAATTTCACTTTAGCACCTGTTCAGTAAAAGTCAAGTAGGTCTTTAATGTTATTTTTAACTTTACACAGTTGAGTATAGTACAGTTACAAAAGAAACTGTTTCCCTCGGACCAAGGTGCTACTTAAATTAACAGAAGACTAACACATACCAACCTAGCAACATACTGTATGGTGCATAATGAGCAAAAACTGTGCAAACATTGCAGGACAGTGCAAAAAAGAGAGGACAACTGACACCAACGAGCACAAACAGCACAGTAAACCAGTACTGAGAAGGCGCAGTTTGGTTGTCCAATGAGGGTAGCAATAAAAATAAATAAAAGTAACTGTAAACATGGCGACAATAAGATAAAAAATAGTAGTTAAATAATAAAGTGTGTTAATGAGTGTATGTGTGTGTGGTATCAGATTAGTCCCTGAGAGTTCAGTAGTCTGACGGCATGGGGGATAAAGCTGTTTGAGTCTGGCTGTAAAGGCCCGAATGCTCCGGGACCTATTTCCAGAAGGCAGGAGGGTGAAACGATAATGTGAGGGGTGGGTGGGGGTCATCCACAATGGTGGTGGCTTTGCGGATGCAGTGTGTGGTGTGAATATCTGTGATGGAGGGGAGAGATATGTTAGGTTATCTTCTTCTGAAGATGCGCTGGAAACAAACCAGTCTCTGAACACAGAACAACGCAGACAGCTGTGATGACGTTTTACTTGCTGCAAGGTGTAGGGAATCCACTTGCAGAGTCTCCGCAGTTTCAGCAAAATGATGGTTTATTGAACAGCAAAAAATAATACAATGTAATACAGTGTAGAGACACACCGGGTACTGAAAGGCAGCTCAGATACAAATTGAAGACAGTTCTTCACCCCCCTTTATACCCAAAAAGGCCCTCCCCACCAAGGTGTTGTGTGTAGGTGTTGTGAGTGAATTTACATATAAAGAGTGACCCCCTGGAGTGTGAGGATCCTGAGACAGGGACGGGACAGGACAGGGTGGAGACTTTTATGATCATTGTAATTCAATTCTTATCACCTTATCTTATCCTTATCACCATAGTGGTGCCAACTGGAACCCCCATTCTCTCCCCTGGCTTCCCCCATGATCATAAATTCCTAACATTGTCTGCATTCAAATGATCAACCAAGAACCTTGGGACATTTTTACCACTTTTCCTTACAAAGGGAAGCCCGGGTCCTGACCTCGAGGTGTCAGCCTCTCAGTCGAACTCAGCCAACTTCGAAAGAGTAACTCCCCTCGCAGTGTCTTTTATTGAGGTACACAAACAGGATATGCAACTGACATTGAACATTGTTTGTCACCATATATGGGGTGGAAATATTCAAGCGACAGTTCTTGAGACGTGTTATTGCTCAATTAAGATCAAGCTGCGGGCAGGGTGTTGTTTCTAAGCGTCTAGCAAAATGATGATAAAAAAAGTACATATTTCTCTAACACGATACTCCAATGATTTTCTCACCTGTCATCACTATCTGTTGTAGGGACTTGTGATCTGAGGCGACACAGTTCTCAAAGCAGACCGTGATGCAGCTGCTCAGGGTGCTTTCAACAGTTCCCCAATAGAGTGTGAGAATGGGAGATGGGCTTTTCTGAGCTTCCGTGGAGAGTAGAGGTGCTGCTGTGCTTTCCTTACTATGGAGCTGATGTTGAAGGACCTGGTGAGATTCTCCGCCAGATGGACAACAAGGAATCTGGTACTCTCTACGATCTCCACAGATGAGCCATCGATGTGCAGCAGAGAGTGGTCACTCTGTGTTTTGTGTTCTTCTAACGTCAACAACCATCTCTTTGGTCAACATTCAGAGACAGGTTGTTGGCTCTGCAGCAGTCCGATAGTCATCACACTTCCTCTTTGTATGCTGAGTCACCGTTTTTATTGATGAGACCCACAACAGTCTTGTCATCTGCCTGATGTTGATGATGGAATTCGAAATGTGCATTGCTGCTCAGTTGTGAGTCATCGGAGTTAACAGCAGTGGGCTGAGCATAAAGTCCTGGGTTCCTGCTACAGCGTCTGAGCAGTTGCCTTCGTCGCCCATAGCTCCTGCGCAGCCCGAGCAGCCGCCTCCGCTGCCCCCTGCGGCCCCAGAGCCCGAGCAGCCGCCGCCTGCTTTGCCCGTAGCTCCTGAGCAGCCGCCTCCGCTGCCCCCCTGCGGCCCCAGAGCCCACGCCCGAGGCGCTCCCTCCGCCTCAAATGACTGTGGCCCCCTGGGGCTCTTGTTCCTGGCCCCACCTCCTGTCCCTGACCCAGCTCCAGACTTTCCTGCCCTAGTCCCCGAGGAGGTCCCGGACAGTCTGACCACCGTGTGTGCCACGCCCCCTGATTATCCACGTGTGCTTCCCTGATCGTACCCAGCTGTGTCCGATTATTTTCAATCAGTCCTGTCTATTTGAGTTCATGTCTTACTAGAGTTCAGTGTCCGTCATTGAAGTCCGTCTGCGTGAGATGTTTCCTGCACCCCGTGTTCCTAATAAATCCCCGTATCCTGCCTGCCTTGCCTGTTTCCTGCCCGTCCGCCGCTCCCGTTAAATGGCGATCGTGACACAAGGCACACGCACATCAAGTACCAATGCAGCAAATACAGATGAACAATTTAGGAGGAATACTAAGTCAAAGGAAGGAAGAAAAGCAGCCCACCCTATCTCATGGTCACGGACACAAACATCAGGGAGTGTTATGAAGAAGACATCACACTTAACACCATTGGTTTTATGCAGTGAATTACACCAGAGAGAGTTTTTACATTCTAGCTGTGTTACGTAACATTCCTCAGCCTTCAGGTTTTTTTCCACACAATGCACGACATGCAGGGGGTGCCAAACAAAACAGCGGAACTGCAGTGTAGCCAATTATTTGTTTCAGTAGTTTTAAGAAAACTAGAACATAAAATGTTTGTTTTACTTAGTCCACAAAAGAGTTTTTACCTATCTTAGTGTATTTTACATCACATACACTCTCGGTCCGTTGTGGAGTCCATCCCACTGTAGTTGGAGAATGCTGCCATCAGTCGCTTGGTGTAGCACTCGCAGGATTTACCAGGCTCCTGTTTAAACTGATGCATCATGCCCCAGTCCATGCGCAGGAGGACCAGTCTCTGAAGGGCTGTCGCATGGTGAGGCCTGTTCTGCCTGGGGTCCAGCAGGTCACTGGCAATGTCCTTCAACTCACAGTGGGCTTGCGTTCATAGTGGGGTACCGCAGGGTTCGATTTTAGGACCACTATTGTTCCTAATTTACATAAATGATATGGATACCAATATATACAGTAAACTGGTGAAATTTGCAGATGACACCAAGGTGGGTGGTGTAGCAGATACTGAATTAGTGGCTCAGCAGCTACAGCGGGATCTTGATTTAATTAGTGACTGGGCGATACCTGGCAGATGAAATTTAACGTCGATAAATATAAGGTACTCCATCTAGGGAGCAGAAATATAAAGTACAGGTATTTCATGGGTGTCACTGAAATAAAGGTAGCTGATCATGAGAAAGACCTTGGTGTGTATGTTGATGCTTCCATGTCCCATTCTCGCCAGTGTGGGGAAGCAATAAAAAAGGCCAATAGGATGTTGGGGTATATCTCCAGGTGTGTGGAGTTTAAGTCAAGGGAGGTAATGCTAAGATTATACAATTCCTTGGTGAGACCTCACCTAGAATATTGTGTGCAGGTTTGGTCACCATATCTTAAAAAGGACATTGTGGCCTTAGAAAAGGTGCAGCGTAGGGCCACAAAAATGATTCCTGGTCTTAGAGGAATGTCATACGAGGAACGGTTACTTGAGCTAAATCTGTTCAGTCTCAAGCAAAGGAGATTGAGGGGGGACATGATCCAGGTATAATAAGATTCTAACAGGTTTGGATGCTGTTCAACCAAATAGTTACTTCAGCATTAGTTTAAATACACGAACTCGTGGCCATAGGTGGAAATTAGCGGGAGAACATTTCAAGCTGGATTTAAGGAAGCACTTCTTTACGCAGCGTGTAGAGTATGGAATAGTCTTCCTGATAATGTAGTGCAAGCTGAATCCTTGGGTTCCTTTAAATCAGAGCTAGATAAGATTTTAACGACTCTGAGCTATTAGTTTAGTTCTCCCCAAGCGAGCTTGATGGGCCGAATGGCCTCGTCTCGTGTTTGTATAGTTCTTATGTTCTTATGTTCAACTCCTTCATCTACAGTGTCAGATGAGCAAACCTTATCTCCCCCTTGAGGATTTGGACATACCAACATAGGGGCAAGAATTTCTGCTACCTCGTCCTGCTGCCTGAGTGTTTCGCCACGGCACTTCTTCACCGAGAAGGAGGTAGAGTCGGGTGCTGAATGGTTATGATCCTCGTCTGCAGGGGGGGAGGAGGGGGGAAGGGGCAGGGGAACCACTGGCTACTCCTCCCTCGGTGGCATAAGGAGGAAGCTGCTGTTTGGGCAGCAATGCTTGGGCAGGAGCCACACAGTTTATTTCTGGGTATCTAATTAGCGGACACCATTAGGTCCCTTCAGGGGCTCCACAGACAAACTCATTGACAAAATAGAATTGTCACAGAAAAATTCCTTTGTCACATGCTCAGTCGACATGGACTGTGTGCTATTTACATATTTTTTGGCACAAACGAAATCTCATATGCATATCGATGTATCTTTCGCACAAGTGGACCTCCATCACTTTAAAGAGGGTAAACTCTGATCAGGAAATTTACGACGTCAGAATAAACGGATTTTTTAACAGAAGTAACTGACATGCCCTAATAAGGAAATGCATACAATCAGAATACAATATCTGTGGTTTTTAACAGTGGTAACAATCTGATAATGAAAGGAATCAGATCAACATTTCTATAGCATGTAACAGAGCTTGCTCCCCTCCAGAACTCATTGTTCCAGTAGTTATCTGAAATCATCTGCAGAGCTATTCTTTTATTTGTATATTAAGCATAATTATTCATGAATATTATTGATTATGTTTATTTGTTTAATGTTTTTATTTATTCGTATTTATTGTTTATAATATAATGTTATATAGTATTGCAACACTTGAAACGAGAGGTACTTGCCTGCCTTAGTGATATTTACTATTGTCTAAGTGTATTCCCACCTGTAGGAGGCAGCAATGGTTGTTATTAAGGTGCTGAGATTACGCGGCTCAGGGCTGAAGGTGCAAAGTGAAACAGTCATTGACCGTATTTGCCATGTGTGATGGTGTCTGCATATCGGCCCTTTTGCGCCAAACAAACCAGTTCAAAGTACTGTGTGTTAAAATATCATATGAATAAATCCTCTCAAGAACTAAACTCAATATCGTATCCTCATCATTCAACGCGTCTGACTTTTGCACCTCTTACCACAAGGCAGTGGATTACATGGGGAAATTACAAACAAGGAGAATTTAATCTGTTTTTCCTCTACATTGTCGTTATTCAGAATATTACAGACTATGAACAAAAACGGACAATGTAAGAAAATAAAAAAATGTGTATGACAGAAAGCTAGAGTATTTTTGCAATGGTGAGCACTAGCTGGTTTATGTACTAGCTCACACTCAAGAAACAGCATAAATGCTACTCATACACAGTTGGGGGGCAGGGGTCAGTCCTTGTGCCTGTAATGAGGTCACCAGTTGAAACTAACCCAGCCTCAGCACGTCTGTGGGTCCTTGAGCAAGGCCCTTAACCCCCAGCTCCCTGGGCGCCCCAACAGGTAGCTGCACTTCGCGGACAACTTACTCCACAAAGAGTAAGTTGAGGGAGACATAAAAAACACAATTTCCCCACGGGGATTAATAAAGTCCATCCATCTATGGAATATTATTTAGCACTATATAACGCAGAATATAAGAATTACGATTTTATAAAAAGTATGCCAAATATCCATGATATAATCATTACAATGTAAACATTATAATGTAATCAACACAATGGAACCAACTGAGTATGTATTTGCACCTTTTGTTAGTCTGAGTTTCTGTTAGCTACTTTGTTAGTCCTGAATCTATGAATATTCACATTTTTATCGCGTATATTTTATCACTATGTAAAAGGACAAATATATTATCAACCTTTTAGTGAGACAATGTGTAAACGGCTGAAACTACCAAGGTTTACTACTGAAGGAAGGGATTCACCTGAGTTCACCAAAAGTTCATGGCTGAGTATTTTTAAAAAACCAAGTGGAGCTGCTCGCGCCACTATTATGTTCAACCGAGGAGGCCAAACGGTAAAAGAAATGACTGTCAAACTTATCACCTAGGGGTAAATATAAATCTATACAAATATCACCTGCATGCACATTACTTCTTTTACAATAACCAACTCCTGATCCATACTGTTAGTCGTG
The DNA here is from genome assembly GCF_023856365.1 of Brienomyrus brachyistius. NCBI lineage: Eukaryota > Metazoa > Chordata > Actinopteri > Osteoglossiformes > Mormyridae > Brienomyrus > Brienomyrus brachyistius. Next base: position 12,540 of record NW_026043625.1, read on the forward strand.
AAAAAAATAACTATTGTGTACATAGAGGCCCTGTGTAAAAAGATAACTGCCAAGGAAAAGATCAAAAACATTTATTTCAAGGATTCAAAGTTTTTTATGGTCATGTACAGTGTAAAGTGCAGTTCTTATTTGATTAACTTGAATGTCTTCACAGACAAGACGATTAAACAAATAAAGCAGCGCAACATTACAGTAACTAACAACAAACAAAGCTCACGAGTACTATTACAATATTCATATCATTTATTTAAATTTAATTTTACCAAGTAAATTAATTGAAAAGCAGTTACCGCTTTACCTGCTTCTCGGGAGAAATAGCAGATATACAAACGTCATGTATGTAACTAAAATCTTAAGCCAATAAGGGCAAAGTTGTGTCGTAATGGAGGGCGGATCCAGCCTGTGCAGCCTGCTAAGAGGTGCTGCCTGATGTGTCTTGCTCTCGCGGAGTTTTGGTACCATGTGACATGGTGACGTAATGCAACGGGCGATAAAAAATATAACCATGATGCATTGCGTCAGGACCAGAATGCATTGCTTTAAGCTAGCGCTGTATGTGGGTGCATGAAGTGGAAAGCACCCAATAATAAACATAACATTTTTTTAAAAATGTTTTCTTCACCGGTGCAGTGAATTTAAATAAAGGAGCTATGATGGTGCTGCAAATGGCTTTGCATAGTAGTTAGTAGTAGCATTAGCCGCTGTGTGCGGCATTAGCTTTCTACAGTCCTTACAGATGGTTCGTGTTTTGTCTGTCTCCCTTTCGCCATTTATATTTTCCGCCGGGCACCCGGAAATGCTGACACACAAAAGATTCAAAAGTGTCTGGGGTATCTACTATAGTAATTTAGTCAGATGCCGACATATTTACAGCAGCTCATTTGCAGCGCATTCGTGAAACGGCTTTTCGCTCCAACGAGAAATCTCGTCATGTTGTAATATCGCGAGATCTCGTGACACGCGTTTCACTCCCACTTCTTAGTAACAGTCATGATTTGATAAAGTGACAACCTGCGTAATAATTGGTAATACATAGAGTTTGCTATTGTTCAGGCTAGCAGACTGTTATGGCTTGAGGTTAATGGTGCCTGTTACTTGTGAATTTCACATTTGCAGGGATCTTCTGCCTCGTGACGTGAAACGGGTAATTATGCTAAAAGAAGAAAAAAGCAGAACTGCAATGTGTGTAAGGCTGGTGCTGATTTTTCAGTCTGAACACAGTAAAATTTATACAAATTACCTGTATTCAAACTTGTATTCTTTATATAGTTTGGTTAATTACTATTTAAAAGTTTTATCTGCGCTCCATTGTATAACTTATATTGGAGACTTGTATGTACTTTTCGATTGGAAATGGTTAGCTGTATACAGGGGCGCCGCTAAGGGGGGGAAAGTTGGGACAATTCTAAGGGCCCACGCCCTTTAGGGGCCCCCAGAGATCTGAATGGGTGTGATAGGGGGGCCCAACCTCATATTTTGTCATAGGGCCCAAAATTGCTAGCGGCGCCCCTGGCTGTATATACTTTGAATATTTTTATGATTAATTTCTTTGTTTATTTAATTTGGCAACAGATCTGCACTTTTAGCAGTATTGCTGTCAATTTTTGTGAAGTTGTTACTAAATAAAACAAAAGAAGCAGACTTGTGTAAATCCTATATTGGTCGTGTATTCTTCCTGTAGCGTAGTGACAGCTTTTTGTACGGAAGCCGTGAACGGCTGTGCTTGCAAATATATTTTCTTCTGAATAATTAGAAGGATAAGCATATTTTGTCGCCGCCGCGAGATAGTCATGCCATACACAGCTCTGCTCGTTTTTGTACTGTAACCGTGTTACTTAATTTGCGAATCCATGAATTTAACGTTGACATTAAGTCAACATTGACATTGACAACGTTGACATTAAGTGTTGCACCTATCTAGTGTTTTACCGTGAAGGGCATGTTATATCTTGTCTCTAAGTCGCACTATGGTCCAGGGAATGCTATGTCATATTAGAACATGTGTCGATGATGTGGCAATATAAATATTTTAGAATACTGTCAGTTTTAGTTTCAGAAATCCATCATTTGAGAAAAAAGGCCAGTCACGACAAATATATATGGAATATAACAACAGAGGTTAGCTGTATTTGTTTAAGTGTAAAGATGCACATAGAAACATGCATGAGCTCATCTGAGAATAAACTGAATGCAATGAAGATTTGTGACTCCTGCTGGAAAATGCGAATAGTGGCAGGGTCTTCAAGCAGTACATTTGTCTGAGAGTCAGTTAATATTAGGAAAGGCACCGTTTTTTTTTTCAATTGGCGCTAATTATCAAGAAGGAAATGGAGTACCCCAGTACCTGGTTTACGGGCACTGGAAGCTCCAGTATCAGTCAGACTTTCATGTAAGTATATGTGTGTTTAATGACTTGTGCATGTTTCATCTTTACCAGGGGCAGAGGGGGAAACTCAATAAATAGCCTTCTCTCACACTTCCAGGCCTGCAGAACTGAGCATGTCCCCTGGTTTTGTGCATATGTCTGTAGGCTTTGAGTTTTTCTATGGGGGCTTCAATTTCCTCCCAGAGTACAAATACGTGCAGATCAGTTTGCATTGGGGAGTCCATACTGTGATGCTGAGTGGGTGTAGGAGGAGATTGAGAGATGAAACTCCGATGATTTACTCCCTCGGCTAACTAACCAGAACAGGATCGTACCAATACCAAAATGATAAGTTTATAAAATGTTTTTCACTACCCTGATTCATTCAGTTATTTCTGTTTGTTAATTCCATCCCCCAAGCAAATACATAAATAAACAAACAAATATTCAGGGGGAATGTGTCATAGGTGATAGAATCAGTGGATGAATCTAAAGAAAAAAAGTAATGATTTCTTTCTCTCCAAAACACAATGCACAAAACTCTTAAGTTAGGTAAGACATTGAAATTTTATGACAGTAGCATGATGCAGAGGAACAACAGAAGGAAAAATCTAACTAAACCTGAGTCAACTAGGACTAATTACACTAAATTAAGTGGAACACACAAAATACCTAAAACAACTTAATAAACAAGCAAGAAATATTACATTTGATTAACTATACTGATGCCTGAGGGAAGTTCTTGTGCATAATGCAGCAAGTATATACAGCTGCAGAGACACTACACATAGTGCAAATAAATTAAAAAGTATACAGTACACACACTGATTCCTGAAAAATCTAAATACCATGGAATACTAATGAAATACTGATGATGATGATAATAATAGAAATAATAATGAATTAGTTTAGGGTATTATGCAATTGACATGTACAATTAAAAAAGAAATTGCACCAGACATTTCCTGTGGCAAAGAAGGGTTGCTTTGTGCCACATTACTCAAGTCAATTCACTTTATTTTGTATAGTACATTTTCATAGCCTTACATTGTCTCAAAGCACTTTACTTTGTCCCTGCCCAATTGTCCCAGTGAGCAAGATCTAGCCTGAAAAATTAGAAAGCGACATTGGCAAGGATAAACTCAGTCATAGTAAGAAACCTTTGGAGGAACCAGAGTGAAAGGGGGGAGCCCATCCTCCACAGGTCAGAAGTCACGTTAACAAAGTCCTGATTTATATGGTTTATATGGTTCAATTAGTTAAGTCCGGATGTAAATACAGAATAACTGGCAGCAGGGCACACAGGAAAGACGTAAACAGGCAGGGAGGGCAGGCAGGAGGGTGGCACAGGCAGGACGTAATGGGCAGGAGGGCGGGCAGGCAGGGCAGCACAGGCAGCCAGAACTGTTTTGCCACTGCAGTTTGTTTTACAATTTCATCTGCATTTGTTCCCCCAAGGTATAACAGCAGCTAATTTATGAACATGCTGCTTTTCAGAAAAGAAGTTTAATTTCCAGGAGCATGACCAGTGCATACATTTAGTGTTGATGGTTCTTTGTAAAATGGATGTTCTGTACTTTTATTGATCTGTCCATCCATCCATCCATCCATCCATCCATCCATCCATCCATTCATCCATTTTCTAACTACTTCTGATGAAGTTCCGGGTTATGAGGTATCCTGAAGCCCAGGCAATATGGGACAAACACACACATGCACACACATAGGGTATACCTATCCTTATGGGGCCGCGCTCATTGACTTCTATTGGATAAATGCTAACGCTAACTATGACAATCTTAACCCCCACCCTGCCCTAACCATAACCATAAGTAACCAAGCAAAATAAAAGAGGTTTTGCATTTTTAGTTTTTCCACAGCAGTCACAGATTTTTATAAAATAGAGTTTTCCTGGTTTTCAGTTTCGTGGTCCCCATAAGGGAAAAAAAAAAACAGGTATTTATCACGCTATGGGGTAGGATAGGTATACCCGCTCGCACACACACACACAGACATGCACACAAATGGATAGATCACCACAGTTACTATGGATGTCGATCCTGCAATAATGAGACAGAACTATCATACTTAACAGGATCATATCCCTAGTTCTACATATGCATAATTATATTTAAAAAAGATCCCACGCACCTAGCACATGAGATGTTTGAACTTCTGCCCTCTGGTAAACGTTACCGCAGTATGCATTGCAGAACAACCAGATTTAATAAGAGCTTCTAACCCCAAAGCCATCAGAATACTAAATGCTAATGAACATACGTTTATGTGAAACCCTACTCTCTCTTACTCTCTGTGCACTTTATTACCACAACTGGTATTAAGTTTACTTTTTATTTATACAGTATAGTGCAATAATATAATCACGATTTGTGTGTGAGTGTGCCCTGTGATGGGCTGCCCCCCATCCTGGATTGTTCCCTGCCTCGTGCCCATTCCACATTCCGGGATAGGTTCCGGACCACCCGCGACCCAGTAGGATAAGCAGTTTGGAAAATGGATGGGATGGATATAACTAACATAATACAGACATTACACCTAACAAACAATAAACACGAAATAAAGGAGTGGATACAAAAAAAATGTAATGCAATGACCAGATTTAACACCTGGATTATGTCCCCCCTTAGTCTCCTTTGCTCGAGGCTAAACAGATTCAGCTCAGCTAACCTCTCCTCATTAAACATTCCTCTAAGACCAGGAATCATTCTCCCAGCCAAGCAAGCCTGAGTCCGGCTTCCACTCCCCCGATCCCCAGCAATGTTAACTTGGAAGGGCGTATTCTGTATGCACAACTGAGACAACCCAGGTGGAGCTTATCGGCTGGCAAAATTGCCTTCAGGTATCACCCACCCTAGTGAGAGTCCAAGCTAGGGCCGTTCTCAGAACTCACCCTAAACGAAGTCCTGCTCAAAAGTTGTAATGACCGCCTGAGGTACCTGTCAGCCTTGCCCGTAATGAGTCAGTGGGTGTAGCCGGGCTGACACGCTTTTGGGCATCCAATTGCTGAGAACTCCCTTCGGTTCTGACAAACTGTACGATCACAAGCAGTGACAGCAGAGCCACAGACAAGCTCAACCAACAGGAGAGCGAATGGTAAGCACCCAGCACCCGAAGGGCTCAACTGATCACATCCAAACGACTTCCTGATGGGATTGTGTACGTAACTGGTTTACTGTTGTTAATAGTGGTTGAACTTCTATGCAAGTCCCCTTGTTGGGGGAGATGGAATGAATGAAAGCATAAGGTGAAATAAAACCTAAAATAAATCAAAAAGGTTAAACGGGAATCAAACCAAATGAATTGTGTTTCTTATTCAATTGTAAACATCAATTAGTTATGCAACAATAACCTAATTGGATGTTAATGTATTGTGATCAAACTGATTTAGTCTGTGAAGTTGATTCCTGCTTTCAGGCAAGAACCTGTGTGTCCCAATTATGCGTGTTGTATCACCGCAGTTGACCACCAGAGACCCAACTCAGATGTTGTTAACCTACTATGGCGGACCACTAGAGGTGCAATTTCAATGGAGTGGCACTGCTATGGCTTGCCACTAGAAGCGCAATTTCAAAATTGAGTGGGTAGTTCTATGCCTGACCACTAGAAGCGCAATTTCGAAATGGAGTGGTAGTTCTATGCCTGACCACCGGGGGCGCAATATCGAAATGGAGTTGTAGTTCTATGCCTGACCACTGGAGGCGCGATTTTGAAATGGGAGTGGTAGTTCTATGCCTGACCACTGGAGGCGCAATTTCGAACTGGAGTGGTAGTTCTATGCCTGACCACCGGGGGCGCAATATCGAAATGGAGTGGTACTTCTATGCCTGACCACCGGGGGCGCAATATCGAAATGGGAGTGGTAGTTCTATGCCTGACCACCGGGGGTGCAATTTCGAAATGGAGTGGTAGTTCTATGCCTGACCACTAGAGGCACGATTTCGAAATGGAATAGTAGTTCTATGCCTGACCACTAGAGGCGCGATTTCGAAATGGGAGTAGTAGTTCTATGGCTTGTCACTAGAAGCGCAATTTCAAAATTGAGTGGTAGTTTATGCCTGACCACTAGAAGCGCAATTTCGAAATGGAGTGGTAGTTCTATGCCTGACCACCGGGGGCGCAATATCGAAATGGAGTGGGTAGTTCTATGCCTGACCACTAGAGGCGCGATTTCGAAAATGGAGTAGTACTTCTATGGCTTGCCACTAGAAGCGCAATTTCAAAATTGAGTGGTAGTTCTATGCCTGACCACTAGAAGCCCAATTTCGAAATGGGAGTGGTAGTTCAATGCCTGACCACCGGGGGCGCAATATCGAAATGGAGTGGTAGTTCTATGCCCTGACCACTAGAGGCGCGATTTCGAAATGGAGTGGTAGTTCTATGCCTGACCACTAGAGGCGCAATTTCGAACTGGAGTGGTAGTTCTATGCCTGACCACCGGGGGCGCAATATCGAAATGGAGTGGTAGTTCTATGCCTGACCACCGGGGGGCGCAATATCAAAATGGAGTGGTAGTTCTATGCCTGGCCACTAGAGGCGCAATATCGAAATTGAGTGGTAGTTCTATGCCGGGCCACTAGAGGCGCAATTTCGAAATGGAGTGGTAGTTCTATGCCTGACCACTAGAGGCACGATTTCGAAATGGAATAGTAGTTCTATGCCTGACCACTAGAGGCGCGATTTCGAAATGGAGTAGTAGTTCTATGGCTTGTCACTAGAAGCGCAATTTCAAAATTGAGTGGTAGTTCTATGCTGACCACTAGAAGCGCAATTTCGAAATGAGAGTGGTAGTTCTATGCCTGACCACCGGGGGGCGCAATATCGAATGGAGTGGTAGTTCTATGCCTGACCACTAGAGGCGCGATTTCGAAATGGAGTAGTACTTCTATGGCTTGCCACTAGAAGCGCAATTTCAAAATTGAGTGGTAGTTCTATGCCTGACCACTAGAAGCCCAATTTCGAAATGGAGTGGTAGTTCTATGCCTGACCACCGGGGGCGCAATATCGAAATGGAGTGGTAGTTCTATGCCTGACCACCTAGAAGCGCGATTTCGAAAAGGAGTGGTAGTTCTATGCCTGACCACTAGAGGCGCAATTTCGAACTGGAGTGGTAGTTCTATGCCTGACCACCGGGGGCGCAATATCGAAATGGAGTGGTAAGTTCTATGCCTGACCACCGGGGGGCGCAATATCAAAATGGAGTGGTAGTTCTATGCCTGGCCACTAGAGGCGCAATATCGAAATTGAGTGGTAGTTCTATGCCTGGCCACTAGAGGCGCAATTTCGAAATGGAGTGGTAGTTCTATGCCTGACCACTAGAGGTAACCAAAGATATAGCTAGGCGGGTTGCCGACGCTAGATGAGTGACACACACATTTAATGCATGCGCATGCTGCTTGTGGCCTTCTTCTGTGCCTTGCACAGTATAAAACCCCTTAAAACAATTACTGAAGCGAGACGGCGCACGCGTTACGGCGACAGATTTAAATTGTGAGTGCACTATATCTCGTCGCAAATGGTGCTTAACCACGGCGGGTCTCAAGCACAGGAGACTCCCAATTTCTAAATGACACACACTTGGCTCACAGCGCAAAGTTGTGTTAAACTTGCTTTGTCTAAAGCAGGCACACACATACGAGTATGATCCTGATAGGTAACTAAGCTATCGGTCTTATGTCCAAGCGCAACATAATTTAGGTTAAGAAACCTCATAACAAGTATTCCCCGTTCGCTAATAGAGAGATCTCTCCCAGGATATATAGAAACCGGAGACCACTCGTCCGAATTGAACCTGGAAACAAAGCGCTACATCTGAGAATCTCGTCAGGACATAGGGTTAAAGTTTACTGCAGTTTAATACGAAAGAACTACAATGAAATCACCGAAAATAAAACAAAATAATATAACTACTAATAATAGAAATAAAAATAACTATAATAAGCCCATATGATCCCGCTTAAATGCCTTCAGATTGCCATGAGTGCGACTTTTGCAACCAGTTGACAGTAGCGCTTCTTCACTGCACGTTCGTCGGTCATAAAAAGTTTAAATTGTGTGCTCAGAATAAGTTTAAACCTTGTGCCTTGTGATTATTAACCAATTTTTATGCTGAATGGTCGGCTCAAACTCAATTGCGAAACACCGTGAGTCTGTTAATGTGTGACTTAAATGGAACTCATTAATAACCAGTATCACGTAATAACCTGGGTTAGAATAGAAGGCTTGTCCAACGAGCTGCGTCACCAGGTAATGTAAACGATCGGTAGCGAAGCTCCCCTCACGGCCAATGAGAGAGAGTCTCGCGATATTTCAGGCGAATTTGAGGTTTCAGAGCGTAGATCGCACAGGCAGGGATTCTTGTGAGCACTCAATGAACGGAGGCTGAAGTTGTGTAAAAGACATGCATTTATTCCTATAACTAACATAAGACAGACATTACACCTAACAAACAATAAACACGAAATAACGGAGTGGACACAAACAATGTAATCATGAAAATGCAATGACCAGATTTAAAATGAGTAACCTTAAAAGGGGAAAATACTGTTCTGCAAAGCAAGCAATTTGTGGAAATACTGTCCTAAAGTAATATAGCAGGTGAATAGGAGTTTAGGTTGTTATAAATGAAAGGAAGTTTGTTTACTTGGTTGCAGAGTGGGGGGGGGGGGGGTCTTGGCAGTTGGTTGCGGAGGCTGATGAGCTGATGGGTGATGGCACTCAGGGAGGCGCGGTGTTTGCAGCGGTTGTTGGAGTGGAGCCCCTCTGATTCCCTCTCCTGGTGAAGCTTGGGCTTGGTTGCAGTTCTCTGTCCAGCTGGGTCTTCACTGATAGGCTTCAGGAGGGCTTCTTGTGGGCTTCTCTTCTCTTGGGCTGATGTTCTCTGCCTCTCTTCGTGCTGATGGTCTTTTGTTTTCTCCTCCCTTCTGTTTCTCCTCTCCTGGCTTTGTTCTGAGGTGCCAGGTTTTATAGTGTAAAGTTCGTGAATAGGAGTGACCAGGAATTCGACTCCTGGACCAATGGCTGACCATCCATTTGGCGGGCTTTCGGAAGGGGGTCTGTATCAGTCCTTTTGAGATTTATGACCAGAGTGATTTCCCTTGTATTGATGATTTTCGTTAGGCTGGTGTAACTTTTGATATATTCACTTTCGTGGTAACCACTGACCAGATTTGGAAACTGGAGTGATTTTCCATCGGTTTGATACCAAACATGCCATAGCAGCCTAGCGGTTCACACCTCATACCATCTGTAATGATTAATTAATGATTACTTATATTATGTCGTTATGTTATATTACTCACACCTTATTTTATGCCTCACAATCTATATAATTGTAAATATACTGTGTAGCTGCTGGCGCGTTCCAAACTAAATCTCATTGTACTTACAATGTCAATAAAAACATCCATCCATCCATCTAGGCAGGCCAGTGTCGCCTCCATCCTTCCTGAAGTCAGTGATTCCTTTGTCTTTGTGCTGTTTAGTGCCAAATTGTTTGCTGAACTCCAACCTATCAGTTTCTGGACCTCATCTCTGTAAGCTGACTCATAAGAACCAAAGAGATTTACAAATGAGAGGAGGCCATTCGGCCCATCAAGCTCCTTTGAGGAGAACTTAGCTAATAGCTCAAAAATCTTATCTAGCTCTGATTTAAAAGAACCCAGGGTTTTAGCTTGTGTTACAATAACAGGAAGACTATTCCATACTCTAACTACACGCTGTGTACAGAAATGCTTCATCAAATTCGTTTTAAAATGTTCTCCAGCTAATTTCCACTTATGGCCACGAGTTCTGGTATTTAAACTAACATTGAAATAGCCATTTGGCTGAACAGCATCCAGACCTGTTAGAATCTTAAACACCTGGATTATGTCCCCCCTTAGTCTCCTTTGCTCGAGGCTAAACAGATTCAGCTCAGCTAACCTCTCCTCATTAGACATTCCTCTAAGACCAGGAATCATTCTCGTTGCCCTACGTTGCACCTTTTCCAAGGCAGCAATGTCCTTCTTAAGGTATGGTAACCAAACCCGCACACAATATTCTAGGTGGGGTCTTACCAAGGAATTATATTATCGTAGCATCACTTGCCTTGTCTTAAACTCCACACACCTAGAGATGCAATGTGCCTTCTCGCGTGGTGTTCCTGCAGAGGGAGTCTGTGAGTGCTGGAGATTGGGGGAGGGGGCAGTGTGGCTATGTCTGCTCTGTGTTCCTCCAGACGAGCAAAGAAGCTGTTTAGCTCCTTTGCTAAAAGGGCGTTGCTGTTAACAGTGACGGTGTTGTTGCCTTTGAAGTTTGTAATGTGTTGTATTCCCTGCCACACCCACTGTGGGTTGTTGTATGTGAAGTAGACCTCTATTTTCTGTTTCTCTGCCTGCCTGGCAACCTTGATGCCCCTATTCAGGTTAGCTCTGGCTGCACTCTGTGTTCTTGACTGCGCTGTCTTGTCCTGTAGTATTGTATTGTTGCTCTTGTGTTTATCTTGCACTTTCTCCCTCTGTTTGTGCTCCTTTCACTCTGTATAGTTCTATCTTGCCCGCACTTGTGTCATCTTGTGTTGTTTCTGTTTTTCTTCTTTGTGTTGCACCGTGGTCCAGGAGGAACAATGTTTCCTTTCACTGTGTACTGTGTATATTGCTGAAATAACAATAAACCCACTTGACCACCTGCCTCAATTCATCCTGAAGAGTTTTCCAATGTTGTTCAAAGGTCTGTTTGTTTCGAGTGAAGGACACGCCCCTGGACGTGCTGGATAAGGGGACCACAGATCAGTGTCCTCAGTCCTGCTTCTCCCTTCAAAGCTGAGAGGAAGATGACCCGCCTGCTGCTTCTGGTTTTGGCTTATGGAGCTCTGCTTATCTCCACAGAGGCCCAGCAAGATTACCACAGTCTCCCTGCACTCACAAGACGGCCATTAAACTCGCAGTCGAAAATGCTCATCAAGGAACCCGTCAGCACATGAATTTCTATAACATCCAGGGCCGTCCGAAGGTAACTGCTGAGAAAGTGTTTACAAAAGTGTGAAACTTTCATCATCTGCAAGCTGAACTAATGAGTATCACATTGATTTTGATGTTTTAATTTCAATGCATATGATGCTTAATGTCTCTTCACAATGAAAGTGATGGTTGTATATCTCAGCCCTGGTCAATTTTACCTTCTCACAGTTTCTCTCTGAATCTGCTGCAGTCAAGTCTGTGACAGTTTGCCATTTTTTGGGTGATTATTGTTTGTTATATTGCCTTTAAAACAGTTGTAGGCAATTTTGTATATAACGTGTTTATGTGATTTAGATCAGCAGTGAATACATTGACATTGAGATTCTCTTGAGAGCAACAAAATGTCCAAAGTCAACTGCAACAGACCATCGGGCTGACTGTATTTTCATGGACAAGAGGGTAAGTAAAGAGTCACTGTGACTGTGAGCATTGGACATATCAGTTAGCAAATTAATTTAGGTTCATGTTAACTTTTTTGATGCCCTGCGGGGGAAAGTTAGCCAACAATAAAGTAACAAATACATAGGTGGCCTCAAAGAGCCAGTTCCTTCACCTTATTCTCAAATTTTAGTAGGTTTACAGGCTTAAAGGCTGGATTACCAGGCAGAAGCAAATGCTAATCATCTGAGGGGTGACCTGTAGATTATGCTTCGAGCTATGAACCCTAGCTGGCCTTATTTAAAGACCTGTGGGCTGTACTACAAAGCGGGTTTTACATACCCAGAGTTAACTCAATCGAGCCAGGTTAACTAAAACTCATTGTTGAAATCAGCCTTAAATGGCAGTGTGGTGTTTTGTGGTGAAAGGGCAGGACTTAACTCTTGTTTTAATTAGAAAGCCAGTAATTAAACCTGGTCAGAGCAGGGTAGATGTGCAGTGTGAATTACCCTTTAAATTTACCTCTTTAAATAGTGAACTACAGGACCACTTAGCTTGATCGGAGGACAGTATTTTAATACAGAGCAGTGTTCAGTTAAACGGGATTTGTTGTTCATACTTTTAGATGAACTTGCTTTGTATAATATAGCCTTATGGTGACCCTGCTTTGGAAGCTCTTTCCTCTAAAATTGTTCTGTGTCATTAAACCCTGCACTCCAGCAGCTCTGCCTTAAATCATTAGATATATCTTTACTACACCTTCTCTCACTGTATTTATTGCCCACCACTCTTTAAATACTGTTTTTGTGTGTCTGTGTGTTTTTGCAGCCATTCATTAACTGTAGAGTTTGCAGCAGACGGTCTGGTAATGATCTTACACATCCATCAAATGACTGTGTACCAAACAAGAAAGTGGATGAAGTAAGTGTAGAGAGTCTTAGCATTATGGAAATGTAACAGGTGTGTGAATTGTGTCTAAACATGTGGTTAAACTTTGATTGTGTTTGTACATGCAAAAATTTGATCAGAGTACTGTTTATTAATGACAATGTTACTTTTAATCTGAACAACAGTGGCAGCACCAAGGAAAAGCTTGGGGGGGGGGGCTCTAGCTCCTCCTCCAATGACCATAGTACCCCCACAGCACCCCCAAAATATTGGTTTCATTTTTTCTTTAACTATCTGTAAAATCTGTATATTGTGTAAGACATTTTTGCGGTTTTTACAGCATACTTGTAGTGTATTTTTTCTTCAAAGTACACATAGAGGCTCTGTGAGCTAGACGTTAGAATTTCATATTTTATCCTATTTTATCCATGCTGTAGCTTATCGTGCTGTGTGCTTCTATACACCATCTACATAAGCTGAAAAGCTAAAGCACCCGGTCTAAATAATCTCACTCCCCTATAGCACCTGTAGCATTAAGTCACTGGCGCTGCCACTGCTGAATAAACGACTCCAATCTGACTAAACCGCTTAACTTTTCCTCCCCATGTTACATTTCAGGACAAACGACGTAATATGTGTCCTTCTGATAAACCTCTTCTCAGACCTAAAACTGCCTTGGCTTCCAAGGACACTAAAGAAGCTGAAGGAGACCGTCTGACTGTTTCTGATGGCTGATGGTCCTGCAATGTGGACCAGAGGAGGAAACTGGGAGGGAAAATGCTTTGCTTTATATCATGCCCACCCAAAGCCCCCAGTGAGTAAGCCATAGGCGCCGATAGGATGGAAAAACTCCCAAGAAGGAAGAAACCTTGGGAGGGACCAAACTCAAAGGGGGAGCCCATCCTCCTGGGGCCGGCAAAGTGTAGGTGCAGGATCACAAAAAAACTTGACGAGAGAAACGAGAGAATTCGACTGTCCCTCACAAAAACTGTAAAGTTTTAGTGGCTAAATTGCTTTTTCTATGCCTTTTCAAACAGGAGGAGATTTGTTTGGCTATACGTAGAAATTTTCTATACAATTTAGACAGCACAGAATCATTAACCTACTTTAATGCATTTATTAATACAACCACATATTTCACACATTTTGACATCAGTCATGCAGTGAAGATACAGTCTCTTTATTTCTTGACGCCAACCCTCCCCATTAATCCGGGCTTGGGACCGACACCTAGTTGAGCTGGCTTTCTCCCTTAAGTGGCTGGGTTAGGCTAAACTATGCACATATTTATGAAGACTACTATAAATTTATAAAGACCTCCCTAAATATGTAGTCTAACAAAACGCAGTTTAAAGAAGGTAGCCTACCTGGTAAACAAAGAAATTAAAAGGCCCACAGCATATAATCGGGCTATATCCAAGCAGTTTTTAAGAACGTAACCTACATGGCGAAATTGAATTACTTTCTGGACCAACAAACGCAACCAGACATGAACATTATGCACCTTCCTAGTCTTGATGTATGTCGTCATACAGATGAGGACGTTAAGGCAGCCTTTAGGTCCGACCCATCATGCACTGCAGTTTTTTGCAAATTCCTCAGATGGAAAACCATTAAATACCTCTTCTATTACCTTATATTACCTTATATTCATGTAATAAATATACAAATATCAATTAGTTGGAAATCAGCCAGACAGACGTAATTACTACAAATGGTTTCCACTGTATTTGTGACTCTGAGTGCCGCAGGCTTGGATGCAGTGCCGCACCATTTTGGGCATGCACTGGCATGCACTGGCCAATCATGTAGCACTTCTCTCATAAATATTAATGAGACATCACCTACCACCCTGCAAAAAAGAAATTTGCCGCTCGTCCCCCTGCACATGAACCAACATGGCTGTCTCAACCAGCGGAGCTCCGGAGCCTCTGGAGAAACACGCGGCAAAAAAGGCTCGCATACGGTCTTCCAGAGTTTGGGAATACTTCAGTCATGACACCTTTTCTGCGCCTCTACTGTAGCTGGCGTTAATGACGCTGTTTCAGCCATTTTATATTTTCTGTTTACTTATTCTGTCATGTAAGACTGAGACAAATTATCGTTTACGACTATTCTTACACACTGTAGCCTGACTTGCTGACTTAAGTAAGCTTAACTATAAGCTACCTTTGCTAGTGTTTGTGAATAACATGTTTCTCTAGTTATGAAATTATTCCATGTTTTAGCATCTGTTTCAACATTAAAGTCAAATTGGTATATTGAAATATGTAAAAACTATTGAACTATTAGCTTAAGTCTAACATAGAAAATCCTACTGAATCTCTTAAGATTTTCCTTTTTTGTTAATGCACTAATGTTTAAGAAGTGTCTTAAATTGAATTTCAGATTTGTGTGTGGGTGGGAGTGGGTGAATTGTATTAAATTCATACATTCATTCTTTTGGCTCAGACATTACTGACCTAAAACAAATTGAGGCATTGGGTAAGTGCTTAAATTAGCTACTAAATGGCAAAAAATATTCTAAATATCACATTTTCCATTCTTCGGTATAATTTTAATGAATCACCTATGCTGCCAAACATTAACGCATAGATTGTCACAACACTCTATGTTTTAGTTCTTCTTTATGTGTATAGGACGGTGTGATGGTTCTGGTGGTGGGTGTGGCCGACGCTGCTCGCGATGTTTGGCTATGCTGCAGTCCCAGGGACCAAGTTGGAACACATTTCCACCTTCAAGCTTAGGTGGAAAAACGGCACCGAGACCCAGCAGCAGGACAACTTCTTGTCCAGACAACCAGCCCTGCTTCATCATTGAAGTAAGCCCTGTGAACAGGAGCGAGATGTACTTCTGCAGTGGATGTTATAGCGGAAAGAACATCCCCATCCTCACGTCTGCCGGAGTGCCCCCTCAAGTGGGTGTGTGACTTAACTCGATGGATGAATTGGACAGAATGTACTGTTACTAGAGGTCGACCGATATGGGTTTTTCAAGTCAAGGGTCAGGCGATGGCCGATATATGCTGCTGATTTTTTTTGGCCGATAATTGGACGTTTTCCCCTCTATTTGCATGGTAAAATATCACACTAATAATAACAAACGATACACAAAATTTCTCAATTTAGCATTTATTGAATACTCAACTTGGAAACAATAACACATTTATAAACAATAAAAATAGCAGCATCAGAATCTCTGTTAGTGCACAATATAGCAGCAAACTCCTCATGTTTGACGGAAGGAAATTTGTAAACAATACAAAAAGGAATAAGCATGTTATCTTTAGTTGTAATCCCACTTCCAGTCCCTGAGTCTTACTCACCACACTCATACTTCACAGCAAACAGACAGCAGTTAATTAACCAGAAGAGAAAAATGCAAAAACACAACAGAACTTGTAAATAATAACAAACTAATAGACAATAAAAATAGCAGCATCAGAATCTCTATTAGTGCCAAATATAGCAGCAAACTCCTCATGTCTGACGGAAGGAAAATTTGTAAATACACAAAGGAATGAGCACATCTTCAGTTTTAATCCCATTTCCAGTCCCTGAGTCTTCCTCATCCCACAAGCAGGCAAGGCATGTCACCCCGGTTGTGTGACACTTATTTTATATAATAAAATAAGTGCCCCCTGCGGCCCCAGAGCCCGAGCAGCCGTCTCCGCTGCCTGCAGCTACCGCGCCCACGTCCGAGGCGCTTTCCCTGCCTGCAGCTCCCGGGCAGGCGCTCCCTCTGCAGCCTGCAGCTCCAGTCCCTGGCCCCACTCCAGTCCCTTCTCCCCCTGTGACTCTGGTACCCTCACCCCGACGAGCCCGACCCCGGCCGCAGGTCCTTATGTCTGTGTCCCATAAGGGGAGAGGACACAGACGCACGGCTGGGGTCCCACCCGCCCAGCCCCCTGGCTCGCCCTCCCTCGCCGGCGCTAGGGCTTGGTCGGCACCTGCGGGTCCTGGCCCTCCGGGTCGGCTGTCGTCTGCGGGTCCCCCTCCGCGGCCTCGTCGCCCTGCCTCGGTCCCTCCTCCGGCGTCTTATCGGTTGCCTGCGGGCCCCCCGACGGCGGCTCCTCATTCGCCTGCTGGTCCTCCCGCTCTGGCGTGTCGGAGGACGTCGCCGTCTGCTGCGGCTCCCCCTCTCTCCTTGCCCTCGCCAGGGTCCCTTCCAGCTCCTTCGTCCCCTTCCCTGGTCTCCCCTCCGACTCCCTCCTTCGTCCCTGCGTCTGTCCCTCACCCCGTCTCCTCGGCCCCTCCGGCTCCGGCCTCCCGGCCGCCTGCAGCCCTTCCGGCTGCCTCCCGTCGCCCGCTGGGTCTCCCTCGGGCTCCTCTTGGTTCCCCCTCCTTCTCTCCCTGGCCTCCCGTCTTTGTCCCTCCTGCCTCTGCTCCCCCTCGCTTTGTTCCTCCTGTCTCTGTCCCTCCTCTCTTTGTCCCTCGTCCCTCTGGCTTCTGCTCCTCTTTCCCCGATGTTCCCTTCGTTCACTCCCGGTCCTTTTGTCCTGCCTGTTCCCTCCGTGTCCCCCTTTCTGATCTGTTTCTCTGCCTTTCCTGTCTTATGTCAAGTCTTGTCCTGGCTCCTTCCCCTGTGCCAGTTCTGTCTGTCCGTTCTGTTCCCTGTCCCTCATTAATGAGGTTTTATATAGATATACATATATGCCCGGCTTGTCCGCTCCTCGTGTGTGCCACGCCCCCTGATTACCCACGTGTGCTTCCCTGATCGTCTCCTGCTTTGCCCGATTACTTTGATTAGTCATGACCTATTTTAAGTCCTGGTCTTACCTGTTTGCCCTGTCCGTCATTGTAGTTTGTCAATGCCTGCGTTCCGTCCTGCTCTACCCGCTCCGTTTCCCCGATTAAAGACCCGTTTTCACAAACACAAAAAAAACTATATGTATACATATACATACACTGAACAAAAATATAAACGCAACACTTTTGTTTTTGCTCCCATTTTTCATGAGATGGACTTAAAGATCTACAATTCATTCCAGATACACAATATTACCATTTCTCTCAAACATTTCTCACAAATCAGTCTAAATGTGTGATAGTGAGCACTTCTGCTTTGCTGAGATAATCCATCCCACCTCACAGGTGTGCCACATCAAGATGCTGATCTGACATCATGGGTAGTGCACAGGTGTACCTTATACTGCCCACAATAAAAGGCCACCCTGGAATGTGCAGTTTTGTCTCACAGCAAAATGCCACAGATGCCACAAGCATTGAGGGAGCGTGCAATTGGCATGCTGACAGCAGGAATGTCAACCAGATCTGTTGCTCGTGCATTGAATGTTCATTTCTCAACCATAAGCCGTCTCCAAAGGCGTTTCAGAGAATATGGCAGTACATCCAACCGGCCTCACAACCGCAGACCACGTGTAACCACACCAGCCCAGGACCTCCACATCCAGCAGGTTCACCTCCAAGATCGTCTGAGACCAGCCACTCAGACAGATGATGCACGGCCCCATGTTGCAAGGATCTGTACACAGTTCTTGGAAGCTGAAAATGTCCCAGTTCTTGCATGGCCAGCATACTCACCGGACATGTCACCCGTTGAGCATGTTTGGGATGTGCTTGACCGGCGTATACGACAGCGTGTACCAGTTCCCACTAATATCCAACAACTTCGCACAGCCATTGAAGAGGAGTGGACCAACATTCCACAGGCCACAATTGACAATCTGATAAACTCTATGCGAAGAAGATGTGTTGCATTGTATGAGGCAAATGGTGGTCACACCAGATACTGACCGGTTCTGAGTCCCCAGACCCCCAATAAAGCAAAAAACTGCACATTCCAGGGTGGCCTTTTATTGTGGGCAGTATAAGGTACACCTGTGCACTACCCATGATGTCAGATCAGCATCTTGATGTGGCACACCTGTGAGGTGGGATGGATTATCTCAGCAAAGCAGAAGTGCTCACTATCACACATTTAGACTGATTTGTGAGAAATGTTTGAGAGAAATGGTAATATTGTGTATCTGGAATGAATTGTAGGTCTTTAAGTCCATCTCATGAAAAATGGGAGCAGAAACAAGAGTGTTGCGTTTATATTTTTGTTCAGTATATATATTTATGGGTGTATCGAGACTAGATGGTCAGTATGGATAACTAAGGTGCACTAAAACTGGGTGAGCAGGCAAGGCATGTCACCCAGGTTGTGTGACAATTATTTTATATAAATGTATATATGTATATATATATTCCATCCACCATCCCTCCTTTACGGAGAACTGCGTTATTTTTATTGTCCATTACGAAAAAAATAAAAAAACTATATATATGTACATATATATATATATATATATGGGTGTATCGAGTCTAGTTGGTCATTATGGATAACTAAGTTGCACTAAAATTGGGTGAGCAGGCAAGGCATGTCACCCAGGTTGTGTGACAATTATTTTATATATATGTATGTATATATTCCATCCACCATCCCTCCTTTACGGAGAACTGCGTTATTTTTCTTTTCTATTGCTAATAAAAAAACTATATATATGTACATATATATATATATATATATATATGGGTGTATCGAGACTAGATGGTCAGTATGGATAACTAAGGTGCACTAAAATTGGGTGAGCAGGCAAGGCATGTCACCCAGGTTGTGTGACAATAATTTTATATATATGTATATATATATTCCATCCACTATCCCTCCTTTATGGAGAACTGCGTTATTTTTATTGTCTATTGCAAAAAAAAACACAAAAAAACTATATATATATATATATATACACATATATATTTATGGGTGTATCGAGACTAGTTGGTCATTATGGATAACTAAGGTGCACTAAAATTGGGTGAGCAGGCAAGGCATGTCACCCCAGTTGTGTGACAATTATTTTATATAAATGTATATATATATTCCCTCCACCACCCCTCCTTTACGGAG
>NW_026043626.1:0-31983 GCF_023856365.1 Brienomyrus brachyistius
TCTATACTGAACAAAAATATAAACGCAACACTCTTGTTTCTGCTCCCATTTTTCATGAGATGGACTTAAAGACCTACAATTCATTCCAGATACACAATATTACCATTTCTCTCAAACATTTCTCACAAATCAGTCTAAATGTGTGATAGTGAGCACTTCTGCTTTGCTGAGATAATCCATCCCACCTCACAGGTGTGCCACATCAAGATGCTGATCTGACATCATGGGTAGTGCACAGGTGTACCTTATACTGCCCACAATAAAAGGCCACCCTGGAATGTGCAGTTTTTTGCTTTATTGGGGGTCTGGGGACTCAGAACCGGTCAGTATCTGGTGTGACCACCATTTGCCTCATGCAATGCAACACATCTTCTTCGCATAGAGTTTATCAGATTGTCAATTGTGGCCTGTGGAATGTTGGTCCACTCCTCTTCAATGGCTGTGCGAAGTTGTTGGATATTAGTGGGAACTGGTACACGCTGTCGTATACGCCGGTCAAGCACATCCCAAACAAGAGCAGCTGACCTGAGAAATAAGAAATAAGCTAAGCTGGAAACCTGGACCCTCCGACCAAGAATGCGTGAAGTACCCTCAGAAGGTCTACTAGAAGATGTACGTAGAAGACTACTACAGATCAGCTGATCTACACCACAGCAACAGTGATCCTTGAGCTGGAGCCGGACCGTCTTTGAAGACTCCGTAAATCTCCGTATAATAATATATATCTACGGGAACGAGAAAGGAGAAAGCAGAGAACAAGAACAAGATTTGTAAATGTAAGATTTGAAGGACCCCCGGCATGAAAAATAGAATAGTTCTCGTCATTAGTGAACATGTGTCTCGTCATTGTGTATCATGGACAGTAAGAGGGGGATCAATAGAGTGTTGTTATTATAACGTCTAAAAAGTCTGTCGATAAATCAATAAGAAAATAAATGAAGTCGTTTTCGCGAACACGCGAACAGGGCCGGACCGACTGTAGGGGGCGTGGCCAGAGACAGCCATAGCTGTCAAGTCTCCCGTTTTGGCCGGGAAACTACCGTATTTTACTTCTCTTTCCCGCCGTCCTCCCGTATTAGTATTTTCCCGTAAATCTCCCTTATATTATATAGTTGCTGGATAGTGTAGTGGTAAGATCGCCGCCTTTCACACGGGAGACCGGGGTTCGAATCCCGGTTGTGGCCAAAAATATATTTTATATATTTTATATATTTATATTTATATTTATATTATATTTTATATAATTTATATTATTTTATATTTCCTGTCTTAAAATGTAAGGGATACTGGAGCCTCCCGTTTTGGCCGGGAAACTACCGTATTTTACTTCTCTTTCCCGCCGTCCTCCCGTATTAGTATTTTCCCGTAAATCTCCCTTATATTATATAGTTGCTGGATAGTGTAGTGGTAAGATCGCCGCCTTTCACACGGGAGACCGGGGTTCGAATCCCGGTTGTGGCCAAAAATATATTTTAATATTTTATATATTTATATTTATATTTAAAAGCCTGAGGCGACAGTGGCAAGGAAACTCCCTCTAGCAGGAAGAAACCTTGAGTGGAACCTAGACTCAGAAGGGGACCCCATCCTCCTCTGGGCGACCAAGGAGCATGAAACTGCATTTACATTGACATTCATTAGAGTTCATATAGTTATAAAGTCCCAGTTGGTTTCATGTAGTTATATCCAGGAGTCCAGGTGCGGGTTCACACGGTGTAGTCGGCTCGGTATCAGCTCGAAAAAGAGAAGATGGAGAAGAGTTATTGCCCTAACACCTAACCGGCAGGACTAAAGCAACTATGACAGCCTGCCTAAAAGAGTGACCTGGAAGGAAGCACAGGCATGAGGGTTTACAGAGGTTTTGGCGTCAAGCCACCTCCCATCCACAGCTTAAGTGATCGGCGAGAGTGGCAGGACGACAGCACCAATCCCCCCCTTTCCCCTTCAATCTCAAATAACTATGAACCTCCAGATTTCCCATTCACCTTAGAAAAGAAGATTTAACTATCCAAAAGACTGGCGAAAGAGGTACATCTTAAGCTTGACTTAAAAGCAGAGATTGTGTCTGAGTTCCGAACACTAATAGGAAGTTTATTCCATAGCTGTGGTGCTTTATGAGCAAATGCTCTTCCCCCAAAGGTAATGTTCTTTATTCTGGGTACGGATAGAATACCTCCATCTCGTCATCTAAGTGTATGATTCGGAACGCAAATGAGGTCACTCACATACTGCGGTGCAAGACCATTTACAGCTTTATAGGTTAAGAGCAGTGTTTTGTAGTCAACACGAAATCTAACTGGCAGCCAGTGCAGTGAAGATAAAATTGGGGTAATATGATTATATGTTTTAGTTTAACTATTGCTAGTAGCGGTTCAATCAATGCTGGGAGCATCGCTGAATAATTTTGATGGAACAGGTTCTAGCATACAAGTAGATGAATTTGAAGATAAAATTAAGTACATCAGTTCTGACTGGTTAACCAATATTCAATATTCAAAATGTTCTGTTTAATTGAGCATATTTTTGGTCAAAAAGTTTCATAAAGTCGTCACTGGAAAATAACCAGTGGTCTGGTTATTAGTCAGCTTGGACACCATAGTAAATAGGAATCTAGGATTATTTTTGTTTATTTCAATTAGTTCTGATAGATACTAGATGATTTGGCGGCACTAAGAGCCTTTTTGTAGCTACCCATAGCCTCTTTCCATGCTAGTTCGAACACCACTAGTTTAGTATGATGCCACTTACATTCTGTAAGGACATAAAACTTATAGGTCCTGCAGGCCCCAACTCTGATCAGCCTGCATCAGTCTATTTCAGAGCTCCGCTGGCCCAGGCAAGACTGGACTCAACTCGTCAAACCACCCCTTTTAAGGAAGGCAAAGGCCTGCCGGCTCCTGAGAGACTGGATAGGAATAACTGGAGCAGCACAGAAAAAGCAAGACCTTTCACCCCCGGAGTGACCAGAGTTCCACAATCAATCCACAGCAACAACAGCTGTCAGCCTCCAGACACAGACACCTTTTCCACTATAAACAGGATAACTCAGCACACATAGATGTTAGGGACAAATACACGCATGTTTGGTCTCGTTTGAATAGGCATGAGACGAGGAGTATTATACTCTCAGATTTAAGGCAGTATAGCTTTTCCTAAGAGAAATACAGAAACTTCGGCTCAACCCACCAAACTGAGAGAGATTCTCTCATGGTAGAACAAGGGAATTACAACCACCCCCTAAAGTGATCTGATTGGCTGGGGACTTGAGAACCAAGGTCAGCAATGCCCCTAAAATTAACCATTGACCGAAATTAGTCAGTCTTCAGAAACATGCCATCACCTGGTCTGGATACTTAAGGAAGGGCTTCAGAAGTAGTCGGGGAGTCACTCTGTAATCAGAGCTCCCGCAGAGAACTGGGTGAAAGTCTATCTGTAGTCAGATACTTTCCACAGAACTTTGTTCACTCTCAGCTGAGGAATGTGAATACATGATATGAAGACAACTGGATCACAACTGGATCACGGGGGAATCATAAGCAGGGAAGAACACACAGGCAAACAGCAGCAGCAACATTAAAGGCAGGACTGAGAAGCACATTTATACAAGGCTAAGCAGGGAGCAAACTAGAGGCACCTGAAATGAGTAACACAAGGGCAGGAAGGAGAGGTAAAACAAACGCGGAACAGGCATGGCACGTTATACCACACTAGGGAGGAAACGGGAGGTTCAGGAGGGCAGGGTGTGGCAGGGATCCGTTTCAAAATTTAATTTTGGCTTGTACAAACCTTGGTAAAAGCTGCAAAAGATCGATCAACCACTTTCTGAGCTATTGTCTTAACAAACAAAGCATCTGTTGGGGTGGCGGTGTCTGGGGAATACCATGTGTAATACACCTTGTGAAGATTTATATGTAAAACAAAATATTTTTTGATTCTATCACACATATAGAAATTATCCATCCATCCATTTTCCAAACCGCTTATCCTATTGGGTCGCGGGGGGTCCGGAGCCTATCCCAGAATCAATGGGCACGAGGCAGGGAACAACCCAGGATGGGGGGCCAGCCCATCGCAGGGCACACTCACACACCATCCACTCACACACACACACCTACGGGCAATTCAGCAACTCCAATTAGCCCCAGCATGTTTTTGGACTGTGGGGGGAAACCGGAGTACCCAGAGGAAACCCCACAACGACATGGGGAGAACATGCAAACTCCACACACATGTGACCCAGGCGGAGACACGAACCCGGGTCCCAGAGGTGTGAGGCGACAGTGCTAACCACTGCACCACCATGCCGCCCCTTATAGAAATTATTCTAGGTTTAAATAGTAATTTAGCTGAGTAACTAGGCTGAAATTCTAGATAGTTGCAATTTTAAGAATTATTACTATTATTCACAGCTTTTAAGCATGCAGTTGGATGACGGATGGATGGATATTCAGCCACCAGAAATGCCAATTGTTGTTAAGAGGATCAAAGTCTGCAAAGTAGTATGCAGGGTTTAAGGCCAGAACACAGCATACTCTCCGACAGAAAGCATAAAGTTCACTGGGGGAATTTCTGTGGCCACTGCCTGAACAGCATGTGTGGAGAATGTTTATGAGGGTCGAGCCATGCAGAGCTGCTGGCCCTGGCATGTAATGATGAATCACAAATCAGTTAAAAATCGGTGCAAATGCATGAAGATTTAAACCGGCTGATGTGGAAAATGAATCACTATTGTAGGAGTACTTCACAGTACTTTAACAGAAAAACTGGTGTAATATTACATTTGATTTCACAATGTGAGTTTGACGTCAGATGTCACTGCGTATCACGTCGACATCGTACGTCAGTTTTTGGTTTTGAGCGAACGCGAGATGATGAATGAATTTGAAACTGAGGACGGCACAGTGGTTAGTGCTGGCTTCGGTCCAGGGCCCTTTCTGTGTGGAGTTCGCATGCTCTCCCCGTTTTCGCCGGGGACTCCAGGTTCCTCCCACGGTCCAAAAGCATGCAGGATAGGTTGACTGGTGAGTCTAAATTGGCCCTGTAGTTGTGTGAGTGTGTGCGACCTGCGGTGTGTAGGTGACTGCCTGGGCTTGGTTCCTGTCTGCGCCCCTTGTTCCCGGGATAGGCTCCGGTCTCCCCCGCGATCTCAGTTGGGATTAAGTGGTTTCAGAAAATGGATGGATGGACGCACCGCCCGATCTTCAATTGGCGGTGTGGCAGCATATTAGCTTTCCGGTAATCACAAACGAGGAGGAAACAGCGAGAAAAGCACAGACAAGACATAAACTGCATGCAAACATTGTAATAGACTGATAACATACACAAACAGGTCCACTGGCACCACCGTGAGCTGAGTGAAGATTATTAAAAGGGCAAAGCACGCTAAAAAGCTGCACATGCAAACCTTAGCTTATTTATTTGATTTATTTTTTTTTATTTACTTATTTTGATTTGGGATTTTTTTCAACAGTATTTTATTCAAATTCAGTTGCACTGTTCACAACAGTGTCAACAGTTCAGAAAGATAAATATAAGAATATTTTTGAATATATTTGTCTGCAGCTCATTCTGCAAAAAATGAGAAAATTGTATCGTGAACTCAGAATCGTGAATCGTATCAAATGGTGAGTTGAATGTATCGTTACATCCCTAGTTCTTACAGTAGTACTATGGTATGGTGGAGCCACATGACAGGAAGGCAGTACATTGCGAAGTCTGTTAAGAACATCATTCGCACTGAACTGCCCTCCATTGACCAGCTGTACTTTAACTGCCACAGTAACAAGGTTCAGTCTATAATCCAGGACTCTGACCACCATCCACAAACACTGACTAGCAGATTCATGAACAGCTTCATTCGCCAAACAATTCAAACCTGCAGCTTTTGCATCCCCTGTAACAGTCATTTCCACGGCAGCTGCACTGTACAGCTGTTACTGCACTTTATCCACCACTGACCACGTATCATCCAGTTTTGTCCTGCTTTGTATCGCACTGTTTCTGCACCATGTTGTCTTGTACTCCCTTGTGTTGTTATGCACCATCTGTGTTGTTCTGAGCAGTGCCATGATGCAATATTACAAAAAGATCTTGAGGAAATGCAGAGTTCTGGAGGAGATTCTCACAGATCATGGCATGTGTTTATACTGAAGAAACTGTACAAATTGCTAGACATAAAACACAGGACTGGCAACTGTGGTACGTTTTAACACCTTGATAAAAAACTTAAAATCCATAGTAAGTAGGACAACCTCATAGAACCTTTACTAGTCATTGTTCAGAAGATTAACACGGATTAAAAACCATTACTATGAAAGCACGCTAATCAGTTAAGTTGATTATGTGGAGAGAGAGAAAAAAAACTGTCTTTGAAAAAGATCAACCATAGAACGAAGCTGCAGCATTGACACCCCCTAGTGGTGATTTGAAGATAGTTCTGTCTGTAGCAGCTAAGCAGTAGATTTGGCGTCAGGTGCCATGACAAACTCAGTGCTGCTCGGTTTGAACGGCAGAAGCACAAAAATAAAGGGGGCATCTACTGCACGCCCCCCACCCTTGAAAATGGTACAAATTATCATGCAACAGTTTTCTTAAGTAAGTCTTTTTGGGCGTCTGCAGAAACCTCCACGATGCGATTGCCCTGATTAAGAAGTGCGCAGCGGATACAATTTGGGATGCATCGTTCATCCGATTTATTAATATATAATTATTAGTATGTCTATATTATTTTAGAAACGTTACTTGACGAATATTTTTCATTGAGATTGATTCCCCGTTTAAAATTTTGGTGACACTTCATATTTTTTAAGAGAGACAGACAATTTGACGCATGCAATTTGCAGAAATATGTTGTGCCGCTATAAAGTACACAGGCAGCATGACAAACATAAGTACTCACTGAAGCCACGACATACGCCCGGCTGGCCCCAGCGGTACCCCTAAGAAGAAGGCTTTTTTCACAACCCACGACCATCACGAGGGCAAAAAAAACTGAATAGCCTAGAATTTAGTTAATTACAAGGCACATATTTATTGGAGCAAGAGCTCTAACATAAAACTACCTTGTAATTATAAAGTATTATGGCTGTGAACAATGTACAAACAGGCACAGAAAGTAAAATACTCCAAAAATGCAAAGAACCTAAATATTTTTGTTTCCACCGATTCACTCTTGATGTGTTAGGAGTCACAGTTCAGTAGCCTATTCTTCAGTATCTGCATTTAAGACCACCAACTGCTCTTTCTCCTCCTTCGCTCGTCGGCTCAGAGTATTGGACTTGGTAAGTAATGTTGCCCTTTTGGTTCCAGCAGCACTCTCTGCTTCCTCTGCCATGTGCTCAGCATCCTTTTGTAAACTCTCACATACACTTTCCAGTGAGACTCTCTTCCTCTTGAGTTCCTCAAGTTTTCTTTTTTGCTTTTCGCTCATCTTTCACCTTTGGTCAGAGGCGCTTTGGTTGCTCCCCCACACACTCTGACATGGTCGCATATAAGCCTCTGTGCAACAACTGTTTCCTCTGATAAGTTGCAGGTCTCCACCTCTATTCGTTCCACTTCGGCTTGCCCATAGGACAGCAGCAGCAAGTTCTTGCAGAACATCCAGAGGTCAGGATAAGGCCCACTAACTTTTTGATGTAAAAAGACATCAACTTTGGATGGTGCTGAAGGAATGAAGGATATAAAATCCAAGCCTTTTGCCTCATTGTGCAGGTGATTATCAGACTGCTGGGATATTGCATCACCTGTAATTACATTAATTACAGTAGATTAGATGCAGATCAACAATGTCAATACACAGAATCACATGTAGAATAGGAAAGTGATTTATAACCCAATTTTCCTATGATACCATAAATGTGCAATCATTTTAATTTAATCTTGAGATATCTCTAGGCTCATCAAAGAAAATATAACTGGGCTGATGCTTCTTTTCAAACACCAAGAGTCGGTCTTCTAAATACTGCTAAAATCTACGTGTTAACACTATTCAGTTCAGGGACGGATTATGGGTTGTGTGGGCCCCTGGGTAAAACGTTCGCGAGGCCCCCCCCCACCACCACCACCTGCACCACCACCACAACCACCACAAGTCAAGGGCCCTTGGCAGCCAAACACCCTCCCTATAGGGTCAGGGGACCTTGTAGGCAGAGGATCAAAGAATGTAGGCCCTCTAAAATAGACAAACGAAAATACATTGCTGATAAGCGTTGCAAATTGTTTTGGGCTTGGGGCCCACGGGCCCCCTGCACCCCAAGGGCCCCTGGGCAGCGGCCCCGCTAACCCGGTTTGTAATCCGTCCCTGATTCAGTTAGATGTGAAAAAAGAAAAGCATAATTTAAAAATAATATTCTGAACTATCCTATTCTTATCCTATGATTTACCAGCAGATATCCTGCCTGCCAACCGATTCTCCTGCGCAAACTTCTGCATGAGATTTCTCCTTTTCTGCTGGCAGTTATCTGGCTGGTGTGCATTTTGTTTGGGTCCAAGCACGTCATCTCATGTACAATCGAGTACTTCAGAGGGCATTTATCCAAGGCCTTTTTGCACATTTTTGAGAGCACAATCTGGCAATTTTTTTTAATCTGAAGGACACCAAGGTCACTTCCACTGCCTTTGGCTCCTGACTGTCTCTGACAAAAAGATGGTTTGTCAAATTTCCAGAATCTTTCTGCACACTCAGCCCAAGGTTAACACTACCTCAGCTGTACATATCAAACCAGCTCAAACTCCATGTTATTCACATATTTTTTACTTCACAATTGTTTGATACATTTGTATGTAAAGATACCAGTGAATTCACAGAAGTCCCACCTTGATGACAGCCATTCCTATATCCACCTCCTTTGGACTGAGCCAGAGTTTTTGCCTGTACAACAGCTGTACATGTTGCTACACAACACTTAAACATTCTATTTCCTCAATGAACTATTTTTTTTGCAGCAAAAGCCATGAAGCAGCAATAAAATCTTTAAAATATGCTTACCAATAAATATGGTTCTCCCATTTAAACACATGTAAAGATAAACCATGGATATTTAAAAATCATGGGTTCGTTAATGAGTTTAAATGTTATTGAATGGCTTACCTTAAACTTCTCCAGTAAGTCTTCAGCGGTGGAGTGGCTCATGTACTGTGATCCCAGAACCAGGACTGCACTCGAGAGCCATTCTCATAATTCACCCAATACCTGACATGCACATCCAGTTGTTTTCTTTTGATGGTCCTGTTCATACTTACGTCAAACATGACAACGAAGCTCCCTTTTAATATATGGAGCGAGTCCAAATCGCGCAAGAAAAGCGGTTTTATCTTTACCACAAGTGACCCTGCGAGTCAGGGAACATCACCCTGGAGACGGTGTGAATGTCATCATTGGACGTATAGGAGTGATGTCGGCAAACCGTTTGCAAAGCCCATAGCACTTCTGCTTTCAGTGTGGGTTGAGGAGGATGTACTGAAGGCATTATTTGTCATGGGATCCGGAGACACTGCCAAAACGGGTGTAGGCCTATCTTTAGAGGTTGTACTTATCTCCACTGAATAAACATAAATCTGGGCTTATTCTATACTGAACAAAAATATAAACGCAACACTCTTGTTTCTGCTCCCATTTTTCATGAGATGGACTTAAAGACCTACAATTCATTCCAGATACACAATATTACCATTTCTCTCAAACATTTCTCACAAATCAGTCTAAATGTGTGATAGTGAGCACTTCTGCTTTGCTGAGATAATCCATCCCACCTCACAGGTGTGCCACATCAAGATGCTGATCTGACATCATGGGTAGTGCACAGGTGTACCTTATACTGCCCACAATAAAAGGCCACCCTGGAATGTGCAGTTTTTTGCTTTATTGGGGGTCTGGGGACTCAGAACCGGTCAGTATCTGGTGTGACCACCATTTGCCTCATGCAATGCAACACATCTTCTTCGCATAGAGTTTATCAGATTGTCAATTGTGGCCTGTGGAATGTTGGTCCACTCCTCTTCAATGGCTGTGCGAAGTTGTTGGATATTAGTGGGAACTGGTACACGCTGTCGTATACGCCGGTCAAGCACATCCCAAACAAGAGCAGCTGACCTGAGAAATAAGAAATAAGCTAAGCTGGAAACCTGGACCCTCCGACCAAGAATGCGTGAAGTACCCTCAGAAGGTCTACTAGAAGATGTACGTAGAAGACTACTACAGATCAGCTGATCTACACCACAGCAACAGTGATCCTTGAGCTGGAGCCGGACCGTCTTTGAAGACTCCGTAAATCTCCGTATAATAATATATATCTACGGGAACGAGAAAGGAGAAAGCAGAGAACAAGAACAAGATTTGTAAATGTAAGATTTGAAGGACCCCCGGCATGAAAAATAGAATAGTTCTCGTCATTAGTGAACATGTGTCTCGTCATTGTGTATCATGGACAGTAAGAGGGGGATCAATAGAGTGTTGTTATTATAACGTCTAAAAAGTCTGTCGATAAATCAATAAGAAAATAAATGAAGTCGTTTTCGCGAACACGCGAACAGGGGCCGGACCGACTGTAGGGGGCGTGGCCAGAGACAGCCATAGCTGTCAAGTCTCCCGTTTTGGCCGGGAAACTACCGTATTTTACTTCTCTTTCCCGCCGTCCTCCCGTATTAGTATTTTCCCGTAAATCTCCCTTATATTATATAGTTGCTGGATAGTGTAGTGGTAAGATCGCCGCCTTTCACACGGGAGACCGGGGTTCGAATCCCGGTTGTGGCCAAAAATATATTTTATATATTTTATATATTTATATTATTTTATATTTCCTGTCTTAAAATGTAAGGGATACTGGAGCCTGGTTGCGGATGGCTCACGGCGGGTGCCGGAAAATTTCCTTTATTTTCAAATCCAAACCTTGACAGGTATGCTGCTGTTCCAAATCATGGGTGCATGTTACAAGTGCGGAACATATTTTAACTTAGTACTAACTTAGCATCATATTTGATCTGATTCGACTGAATATCCCAGGTTTCCATCTCTCATGCATCTGGTGTGACGTGTTTTCAGACTCTCAGGCTGGCGCAAAGAAATCTTACGGGAATTGAACGTCTCACTCCGGCCAGCTGACCAAAGTTCGGTAACCTTGGTATTGTGTGTAGGAGATTCGCTATAACTATAATTTCGTTCTCCATTTACATGCCCGTAGTGTCTTTAAGTGTTATGTAGTTTTGCCTGAAACGCAAAAATAAAACAAAGCAATTAAAGCCGATCAGTGGCTCAAATTGTGCTGTAGCGATTGAAGAACTTTTGTCGGAAGTTGGATTCGAACTTGGGATGCCTTACTTGGGAGAACAGAATACCAGAATAGAGTAGGTTAAGTCCAGCCTTGGCTTCCAAGCTGACGTTTTTCTACATATGTGCTTGTGTATCATGGACAGTAAGAGGGGGCAGGCAAGGAGAGAATTTCTCTCTTTGGGGATCAATAGAGTGTTGTTATTATAACGTCTAAAAAGTATGATGGTCTGTCGATAAATCAATAAGAAAATAAATGAAGTCGTTTTCGCGAACACGCCGAATTATAACTATAATTTCGTTCTCCATTTACATGCCCGTAGTGTCTTTAACCGGCTGCACAAACTGGATCCGCCTCCATTACGACACAACTTTGCCCTTATTGGCTTAAGAATTTAGTCACATACATGACGTATATCTGCTATTTCTCCCGAGAAGCAGGTAAAGCAGTGGTAACTGCTTTGTAGTTAATTTACCTGGTAAAATTAAGTTTAAATAAATGATATAAATACTGTAATAGTACTCGTGAGCTTTGTTTATTTGTTATTAGTTATTGTAATGTTGCGCTGCTTTATTTGTTTAATCGTCTAGTCTGTGGAGACATTCAAGTTAATCAAATAAGAATTGCACTGTACACTGTACATGACCATAAAAACTTTGTATCCTTGAAATAAATGTTTTTGATCTTTTCCTTGGCAGTTATCTTTTTACACAGGGCCTCTATGTACACGATAGTTTTTTTTTTCACGACTAACAGTATGGATCAGGAGTTGGTTATTGTAAAAGAAGTAATGTGCATGCAGGTGATATTTGTATAGATTTATCCACACCCTTGTAGCAGTGCTGCCATTGCAGTCAGATCTCGCAAACTAGGAGTATTAGTTGTCTTTATTTCTCTTTATTTCTTGACGCCAACCCTCTCCATTAATCCGGGCTTGGGACTGGCACCTACCTGAGCTGGCTTGCTCCCTTAAGTGGCTGGGTTAGGCTAAACTATATATATATATTTACCAAGACTACAATAAAACATCTCGAAATGTGTAGTCTAGCAAAACGCAGTTTAAAGAAGGTAGCCTACCTGGCGAAATTGCAAACAAATTAAGGGCGTTAGGCAGCCTTTAGATCCTACCCATCATGCACTGCAGTTTTTTGCTAATTCCTCAAATGGAAAACTGTCCATCCATCCATCCATTTTCCAAACCGCTTATCCTACTGGATCGCGGGGGGTCTGGAGCCTATCCCGGAAGCAATGGGCACGAGACAGGGAACAACTCAGGATGGCGGGCCAGCCCATCGCAGGGCACACTCACACACTATTCACTCACGCATACACTCCTATGGGCAATTTAGCAACTCCAATTAGCCTCAGCATGTTTTTGGACTGTGGGGGAAACCAGAGTACCCGGAGGAAACCCCACGATGACATGGGTAGAACATGCAAACTCCACACACATGTGACCCAGGTGGAGACTCGAACCCGGGCCCTAGAGGTGTGAGGCAACAGTGCTAACCACTGCACCACCATGCTGCCCCCTAAATGGAAAACCATTAAATACAAAAGGAAAACAAAAGTGCTGTAAGACTGTATACTTATGTGTATGTTAGTAAAGGCTGTAGCTGACACAACGGACCCCACTAATTAGAAAGGGGTAATTGTACACATGTGGCATCCAGTATGTTCTTCTATAACAGTTTTTAAAAAAAAAAAAAAACTCACATTACACAAATTGGCACTATCAAAACGAGGATTATGGGGAAAATGGGGACTGTGATGGAGATTACATACACGTAGGCATGGTATTTAGTTTTTTTTTAATCTGGTCACCTTCCAGAGTAATTGTAAACTAAAACCATCTTCACCCTATTTGATTCTTTATAAATGGACAATCAGTCGTGCAGTAAATGGGGGTATAGAGAGACACAGAGCTTGTCTAACAAGAAACCCTGGGAAGCTAACATTAATAGGGTGGGTATGGATAGCAAAACCATTGATACAGATTACAGATTTATATCTCACCTGAACCCTGGCGGGCTCCGTGCCAATAGGGGTTGGGATTAGGGTTAGTTAACTTAAGTAGTAATATTGATGTGTATATTCTCCTATTCTCCAGTCAGTGAATCGTGAAACGTAATGTTAATATGTTTCTATACCTATATGTTCTGCTTAAAAACCCATAAAGGCAAGCACAGTGTTTAGACATTCTGTTACTTAGACTAGTAAACACTAAGATCCTTCAGCTTTCAATTAACCTGACACAACAGTCTAAACAACAAATGTGTGCCATGTCATTTGTCATCTTTACATCTTGTATCCTTTATATGGTAATTGGATTTTCAAGGTGGAATTGCAGGTCGATCATTTTAAGGATCTAGATGTAAACCTCCCTGGTGTTGCTTTAATATTTTTTTTGCACAATTTGCTTCACACACTTCCTCCAGCAGAGAAGCTTACAATACTACACCCCACCAAATGACTGGATGATGCCTTTTTATTTAAGGTCTGGCTGTGAGCCTCGATTACCGATACACTATCTTCAGGCTCCTGCCGGGATCAGTCAGTATGGTGGACCTTTGGAGGAATGGGTACAAAACCATCAGGAAAGTTTGCAGGTGCTTCAAGAGTATGTGAAGGCTTAGTTGGAGGAACAAGCCACACCACGAAATCGGAAACACAATGAGTTGGTTAATGATTAGGGGTTTGATGAAGGTCAGCTGGTGTGTTTGCGGAACCATGTTCGAGGTAAAATACAGGATCATTGGGATGCCTGTTTGTATATGGTAGTTCGGTGTCCCCAAGATCAGGGTGCAGTTTACTCTGCAACTCCAATGGAGGGGGACGGGGTTGTCCGTCAAGTTCACCGAACAGAGTTGCGTCCAGTACCACAGGGGGTTGTTATGTCAGGGGAAGATGTTCTGGTAATGTCTCCTGAGTCTGGGTTGCCCACAGGGGCAACAGAAATGGAATCGGATGAGGACTCTGTGGTTTTACGGGGACAGGGCTGGTGGGAGGGGTCGCAATAGAGCATCCACAAGTAGGCCTCGTATAATGGAGGAGGTTATGTCCCCCCCGAGGTGTAGAGACCAGTTAAACGTTCGGTGAGGTCCACCACTGGTCATCATACCAACCCTTATAAGTTACCACGGTCAGTGAATGATCGTTCGGTTGGGGAGGAAGACCAGTGGTTTGGGGATAGAATTCTTAGCTGTGATCGTTGGGTCATCAATTTCATTTTGGGGGATGGATTGTAGCCAGGCAATTATAGGCAGGTATAGGAACTGCAGTTCGGACTGGAGGCATAGCCGGGGCGAGATGGCTGTGCATGTTCCGATGGTAGGGCATATTGGCAAAGGAGCAGGCACGGGAAAGACAGGCAGGGTCCTGATAGATTTGGGGGAGCATCGGCGGGCATATTGAATTTGCAGTGTAGCAGCCTTTCTGTTTGCTTGTTTCAGGGGTGAACAATCTTATCCGCAAAGGGCCGGTGTGTATGCAGGTTTTCGCTGCAACTCCCTAATTAGATTTCTAATTAGAGGACTGATTAGCTGAAGAGTCCTCATACCTGGTTTTGAAGAGCTGACCTAAAGGTTACCCCAAAAACCTGTTTTTTTTTTGTTTGAATGGGGCAGTGAGTCATGGGGTAAACTACTGTTCTTTAGGGGTTTTCAAGGTGGAATTACGGGTCGATAATTTTAAGGATCAGGTTGTAAACCTCCCTGGTGTTGCTTTAATATGTTTTATCTGAGGTTGTATCGTGTATTATCAAGCCAGCCGGCTTAGTGGCCTCGGGAGCGGGGTTTAGTGGGAGCAGCTGGCTAGTTTTATTTTCTTTTTTGTTTGTGTCTTTTTCTTTGTTGTATGTATATTTTGGGTTCATTATTAGGCAGGCTGGGCCTTTTGGCACCTGTAGTCTGGGTGCTGGATTGCCCATAGGGGTCTTTTTTATTGCTGTGATTTGCTGTGTCATTCACTAGTGTGATTTGTGCTGGATGTGTTTTTAAGGTTGTGCTGTGGCGTGTACCTGAGCAAACTTTGGGCAACCTGTTCTCTTGTTGGCTTTATTGACAAAGGGTGGATTAGTCTAATTACGGCCTGCTACAAATAGCTGCATATAACGTATAAAAAAAATCACCTTATGGGTGCTCCGTAGGGTAGCAAGATCTTGAGTTTTTTTTACAGTACTCGGGTACGTTTTAAAATTTTCGACCAATCAGCAAACATTATTCTGACAGCATAGCTGGGAAACCAATGAAAAGTGAGTGCAACGTTCTAGAACTTGACTTCGGGTTGACGCTCCCTATAAAAGAGCTGGGTACTGCTTCAAGGCGTTCAGTTGGCGCTACCTCCTGATAGAGTAGCACTGTACGGCTCTTGTTCCGTAAAACAACATCAAAAGGATGAAAAAAAAAACAATATTTAAAGAAGACGAAAAAAATCAATTTTTAAAGAAGACGAAAAAAACATCGTCTAAAAAAATAAGCCAAAAAAATAATATCCGAAGAAGGAAAAACATGCAAAGTAAAAAAAAACAAACAAAAATAAAAAACAATATCCAAAGAAGAAGGAAAAAAACATCCAAAGGGAGAAAAGAAGAACTGAAGGGCCAACGAGGTAGGAGGAAATACAAATTTCGTTTCAGCACCGTTGGAGTGCCAAGCCGTGAAAAGCATTTGGCCAGAAGACAAGGTAAGTGTTGTATCTGTTATTTTAAAACAGCGCTTTTCAAAATGCTGCTTTATAATCGTTTGAGATCGTTAGCCAGTGTGACAGCTGAAGGCTTTTTGAGTTTACCAACATAAAGTTTTATTTCTGTATTAGGACATTGTCAGGAACAATGATGTGTTCATCGCTATGATGTGGTCAAAAAGCGATGCATTGAATCTTAGAAACATTTGTGATTTTTCAAACGATGCTTTTCCTTTTATTTAATCAGTAAAATTTCCATCGGTTTTATATAGTGCCCCTTGAAATATGTCTTTAGCTCATTTTCCGGGCATTTTACTAGAATGCATCCTGAGAAATACACAAGCTCTGCTGCATTTCCGTGCCTCGATGTTTAGTGCCGAGTATAATTGTTGCAGTTGCCTTTTATATATTCCATGAGACCTGTTGGTACCAAGAGAAGTGTGAGACTGTCAGGGTGAATTTATCATACAATCGCACGCATAAATACCTGAGGGTTGCCAGTCCTTTTGCGTTGTTACAGGAGGACTAGAGCTGACGAGTGTGTTTCTACACACTATCAAGGGCATTGTAGTACAGTTTTCTCAGGTGGGAGAATGCTGCCGATCTCCTATTTGACAATACAGCCCTTGATATATTAGAATATTACAGAACTAGAAGCCTTTTGCAAGGAAGAATGTGAGAAAATCCCAAGTACAAGAACTGAAAGCCTTTCAGCTGGCTATAAGAAGCGCTTGTAAGCTGTGATATCTGGCAGAGGAGGTGTTACTAAGTACTGATTACGTAGGGTGCCCAAACTTTTGCAGAGTGCCATAATAATGTTTTTATTTTGTAATTTTGTTCAATTTATGGCATAAAAAGTAACTATTCATCAATGTTTGCTGAAAATATTGTGTATTTTTCCCCCAGTTCCTAAAGAGACTGTATTAACTGATATTGTTGCTTTTGTAATTGAAAAGATGTTATTTGTCAAGGGGTGCCAAACCTTTGCATAAGACTGTACACAGTGTGTGTATGTGTTTATGTGAGTGTGTGTCTGTGTGTGTGTGTGTATATATATATATGTGTGTGTGTGTATATATTTCTGTATATGCATGTGTATATATATATTTATATATAGTTCACACACATTCAAACTTATTTGAATACACATTCAAAATTATTTTTATTATTATTATTTTCGTTTTTTTTTTTTTTTTTGTGTTTTAAAATTTTTTATTTTTGCAATGGAAATAAAAATAAAGCAGTCCTCCGTAGAGGAGGGGTGGTGGAGGGAATATATATATATATATACATATATATAAAATAATTGTCACACAACTGGGGTGACATGCCTATCCTGCTCACCCAATTTTAGTGCACTTTAGTTATGCATAATGACCTTCTAGTCTCGATACACCCATATATATATATGTATATATATATATAGTTTTTTTTGTTTTTTTTTTTGCAATAGACAATAAAAATAACGCAGTTCTCCATAAAGGAGGGATGGTGGATGGAATATATATATACATATATATAAAATAATTGTCACACAACCTGGGTGACATGCCTTGCCTGCTCACCCAGTTTTAGTGCACCTTAGTTATTCATAATGACCATCTAGTCTCGATACACCCATAAATATATATGTATATATATATAGTTTTTTTTGTTTTTTTTTTGCAATAGACAATAAAAATAACGCAGTTCTCCATAAAGGAGGGATGGTGGAGGGAATATATATATACATATATATAAAATAATTGTCACACAACTTGGGTGACATGCCTTGCCTGCTCACCCAATTTTAGTGCAACTTAGTTATCCATAATGACCAACTAGTCTCGATACACCCATATATATATATATATATATGTACATATATATATAGTTTTTTTATTAGCAATAGAAAAGAAAAATAACGCAGTTCTCCGTAAAGGAGGGATGGTGGATGGAATATATATATATATATATATACATTTATATAAAATAATTGTCACACAACCTGGGTGACATGCCTTGCCTGCTCACCCAATTTTAGTGCACTTTAGTTATCCATACTGATCATCTAGTCTCGACACACCCATATATATATATATATATATATATATATATATATATATATATATATATATATATATGTATATATATATAGATATTTTTTCTTTTTCTTGTGTTTTTTTTTCGCAATGGATATTAAAAATAAAGCAGTCCTCCGTAAAGGAGGGGTGGTGGAGGGAATATATATATACATATATATATAAAATAATTGTCACACAACCTGGGTGACATGCCTTGCCTGCTCACCCAATTTTAGTGCAACTTAGTTATCCATAATGACCAACTAGTCTCGATACACCCATATATATATATATATATATGTACATATATATAGTTTTTTTATTAGCAATAGAAAAGAAAAATAACGCAGTTCTCCGTAAAGGAGGGATGGTGGATGGAATATATATATATATATATATATATATATATATATATATATATATATATATATATATATATATATATATATATACATTTATATAAAATAATTGTCACACAACCTGGGTGACATGCCTTGCCTGCTCACCCAATTTTAGTGCACTTTAGTTATCCATACTGACCATCTAGTCTCGACACACCCATATATATATATATATATATATATATATATATATATATATATATATATATATATATGTATATATATATAGATATTTTTTCTTTTTCTTGTGTTTTTTTTTCGCAATGGATATTAAAAATAAAGCAGTCCTCCGTAAAGGAGGGATGGTGGATGGAATATATATATAAAATAATTGTCACACAACCGGGGTGACATGCCTTGCCTGCTCACCCAATTTTAGTGCACCTTAGTTATTCATAATGACCATCTAGTCTCGATACACCCATAAATATATATGTATATATATATAGTTTTTTTATTAGCAATAGAAAAGAAAAATAACGCAGTTCTCCGTAAAGGAGGGATGGTGGATGGAATATATATATATATATATACATTTATATAAAATAATTGTCACACAACCTGGGTGACATGCCTTGCCTGCTCACCCAATTTTAGTGCACTTTAGTTATCCATAATGACCATCTAGTCTCGATACACCCATGAATATAT
The DNA here is from genome assembly GCF_023856365.1 of Brienomyrus brachyistius. NCBI lineage: Eukaryota > Metazoa > Chordata > Actinopteri > Osteoglossiformes > Mormyridae > Brienomyrus > Brienomyrus brachyistius. The sequence continues at coordinate 19,063 of NW_026043626.1, forward strand.
ATGTATATATATATATATATATATATATATATATAGTTTTTCTGTTTTTTTTTTGCAATAGACAATAAAAATAACGCAGTTCTCCATAAAGGAGGGATGGTGGATGGAATATGTATATGCATATATATAAAATAATTGTCACACAACCTGGGTGACATGCCTTGCCTGCTCACCCAATTTTAGTGCACCTCAGTTATCCATACTGACCATCTAGTCTCGACACACCCATATATATATATATATATATATATATATATATATATATATATATGTATATATATATATAGATATTTTTTCTTTTTCTTGTGTTTTTTTTTCGCAATGGATATTAAAAATAAAGCAGTCCTCCGTAAAGGAGGGGTGGTGGAGGGAATATATATATACATTTATATAAAATAATTGTCACACAACTGGGGTGACATGCCTTGCCTGCTCACCCAATTTTAGTGCACCTTAGTTATCCATAATGACCAACTAGTCTCGATACACCCATAAATATATATGTGTATATATATATATATATATAGTTTTTTTGTGTTTTTTTTTGCAATAGACAATAAAAATAACGCAGTTCTCCATAAAGGAGGGATAGTGGATGGAATATATATATACATATATATAAAATTATTGTCACACAACCTGGGTGACATGCCTTGCCTGCTCACCCAATTTTAGTGCACCTTAGTTATCCATACTGACCATCTAGTCTCGATACACCCATATATATATATATATATATATATGTACATATATATAGTTTTTTTATTAGCAATAGAAAAGAAAAATAACGCAGTTCTCCGTAAAGGAGGGATGGTGGATGGAATATATACATACATATATATAAAATAATTGTCACACAACCTGGGTGACATGCTTTGCCTGCTCACCCAATTTTAGTGCAACTTAGTTATCCATAATGACCAACTAGTCTCGATACACCCATAAATATATATGTATATATATATATATATATATATATATATATAGTTTTTTTATTTTTTTCGTAATGGACAATAAAAATAACGCAGTTCTCCGTAAAGGAGGGATGGTGGATGGAATATATATATACATATATACATTTATATAAAATAATTGTCACACAACCTGGGTGACATGCCTTGCCTGCTCACCCAGTTTTAGTGCACCTTAGTTATCCATACTGACCATCTAGTCTCGATACACCCATAAATATATATACTGAACAAAAATATAAACGCAACACTCTTGTTTCTGCTCCCATTTTTCATGAGATGGACTTAAAGACCTACAATTCATTCCAGATACACAATATTACCATTTCTCTCAAACATTTCTCACAAATCAGTCTAAATGTGTGATAGTGAGCACTTCTGCTTTGCTGAGATAATCCATCCCACCTCACAGGTGTGCCACATCAAGATGCTGATCTGACATCATGGGTAGTGCACAGGTGTACCTTATACTGCCCACAATAAAAGGCCACCCTGGAATGTGCAGTTTTTTGCTTTATTGGGGGTCTGGGGACTCAGAACCGGTCAGTATCTGGTGTGACCACCATTTGCCTCATACAATGCAACACATCTTCTTCGCATAGAGTTTATCAGATTGTCAATTGTGGCCTGTGGAATGTTGGTCCACTCCTCTTCAATGGCTGTGCGAAGTTGTTGGATATTAGTGGGAACTGGTACACGCTGTCGTATACGCCGGTCAAGCACATCCCAAACATGCTCAACGGGTGACATGTCCGGTGAGTATGCTGGCCATGCAAGAACTGGGACATTTTCAGCTTCCAAGAACTGTGTACAGATCCTTGCAACATGGGGCCGTGCATCATCTGTCTGAGTGGCTGGTCTCAGACGATCTTGGAGGTGAACCTGCTGGATGTGGAGGTCCTGGGCTGGTGTGGTTACACGTGGTCTGCGGTTGTGAGGCCGGTTGGATGTACTGCCATATTCTCTGAAACGCCTTTGGAGACGGCTTATGGTTGAGAAATGAACATTCAATGCACGAGCAACAGATCTGGTTGACATTCCTGCTGTCAGCATGCCAATTGCACGCTCCCTCAATGCTTGTGGCATCTGTGGCATTTTGCTGTGAGACAAAACTGCACATTCCAGGGTGGCCTTTTATTGTGGGCAGTATAAGGTACACCTGTGCACTACCCATGATGTCAGATCAGCATCTTGATGTGGCACACCTGTGAGGTGGGATGGATTATCTCAGCAAAGCAGAAGTGCTCACTATCACACATTTAGACTGATTTGTGAGAAATGTTTGAGAGAAATGGTAATATTGTGTATCTGGAATGAATTGTAGATCTTTAAGTCCATCTCATGAAAAATGGGAGCAAAAACAAAAGTGTTGCGTTTATATTTTTGTTCAGTGTATGTATATGTATACATATAGTTTTTTTTGTGTTTGTGAAAACGGGTCTTTAATCGGGGAAACGGAGCGGGTAGAGCAGGACGGAACGCAGGCATTGACAAACTACAATGACGGACAGGGCAAACAGGTAAGACCAGGACTTAAAATAGGTCATGACTAATCAAAGTAATCGGGCAAAGCAGGAGACGATCAGGGAAGCACACGTGGGTAATCAGGGGGCGTGGCACACACGAGGAGCGGACAAGCCGGGCATATATGTATATCTATATAAAACCTCATTAATGAGGGACAGGGAACAGAACGGACAGACAGAACTGGCACAGGGGAAGGAGCCAGGACAAGACTTGACATAAGACAGGAAAGGCAGAGAAACAGATCAGAAAGGGGGACACGGAGGGAACAGGCAGGACAAAAGGACCGGGAGTGAACGAAGGGAACATCGGGGAAAGAGGAGCAGAAGCCAGAGGGACGAGGGACAAAGAGAGGAGGGACAGAGACAGGAGGAACAAAGCGAGGGGGAGCAGAGGCAGGAGGGACAAAGACGGGAGGCCAGGGAGAGAAGGAGGGGGAACCAAGAGGAGCCCGAGGGAGACCCAGCGGGCGACGGGAGGCAGCCGGAAGGGCTGCAGGCGGCCGGGAGGCCGGAGCCGGAGGGGCCGAGGAGACGGGGTGAGGGACAGACGCAGGGACGAAGGAGGGAGTCGGAGGGGAGACCAGGGAAGGGGACGAAGGAGCTGGAAGGGACCCTGGCGAGGGCAAGGAGAGAGGGGGAGCCGCAGCAGACGGCGACGTCCTCCGACACGCCAGAGCGGGAGGACCAGCAGGCGAATGAGGAGCCGCCGTCGGGGGGCCCGCAGGCAACCGATAAGACGCCGGAGGAGGGACCGAGGCAGGGCGACGAGGCCGCGGAGGGGGACCCGCAGACGACAGCCGACCCGGAGGGCCAGGACCCGCAGGTGCCGACCAAGCCCTAGCGCCGGCGAGGGAGGGCGAGCCAGGGGGCTGGGCGGGTGGGACCCCAGCCGTGCGTCTGTGTCCTCTCCCCTTATGGGACACAGACATAAGGACCTGCGGCCGGGGTCGGGCTCGTCGGGGTGAGGGTACCAGAGTCACAGGGGGAGAAGGGACTGGAGTGGGGCCAGGGACTGGAGCTGCAGGCTGCAGAGGGAGCGCCTGCCCGGGAGCTGCAGGCAGGGAAAGCGCCTCGGACGTGGGCGCGGTAGCTGCAGGCAGCGGAGACGGCTGCTCGGGCTCTGGGGCCGCAGGGGGCACTTATTTTATTATATAAAATAAGTGTCACACAACCGGGGTGACATGCCTTGCCTGCTTGTGGGATGAGGAAGACTCAGGGACTGGAAATGGGATTAAAACTGAAGATGTGCTCATTCCTTTGTGTATTTACAAATTTTCCTTCCGTCAGACATGAGGAGTTTGCTGCTATATTTGGCACTAATAGAGATTCTGATGCTGCTATTTTTATTGTCTATTAGTTTGTTATTATTTACAAGTTCTGTTGTGTTTTTGCATTTTTCTCTTCTGGTTAATTAACTGCTGTCTGTTTGCTGTGAAGTATGAGTGTGGTGAGTAAGACTCAGGGACTGGAAGTGGGATTACAACTAAAGATAACATGCTTATTCCTTTTTGTATTGTTTACAAATTTCCTTCCGTCAAACATGAGGAGTTTGCTGCTATATTGTGCACTAACAGAGATTCTGATGCTGCTATTTTTATTGTTTATAAATGTGTTATTGTTTCCAAGTTGAGTATTCAATAAATGCTAAATTGAGAAATTTTGTGTATCGTTTGTTATTATTAGTGTGATATTTTACCATGCAAATAGAGGGGAAAACGTCCAATTATCGGCCAAAAAAAATCAGCAGCATATATCGGCCATCGCCTGACCCTTGACTTGAAAAACCCATATCGGTCGACCTCTAGTAACAGTACATTCTGTCCAATTCATCCATCGAGTTAAGTCACACACCCACTTGAGGGGGCACTCCGGCAGACGTGAGGATGGGGATGTTCTTTCCGCTATAACATCCACTGCAGAAGTACATCTCGCTCCTGTTCACAGGGCTTACTTCAATGATGAAGCAGGGCTGGTTGTCTGGACAAGAAGTTGTCCTGCTGCTGGGTCTCGGTGCCGTTTTTCCACCTAAGCTTGAAGGTGGAAATGTGTTCCAACTTGGTCCCTGGGACTGCAGCATAGCCAAACATCGCGAGCAGCGTCGGCCACACCCACCACCAGAACCATCACACCGTCCTATACACATAAAGAAGAACTAAAACATAGAGTGTTGTGACAATCTATGCGTTAATGTTTGGCAGCATAGGTGATTCATTAAAATTATACCGAAGAATGGAAAATGTGATATTTAGAATATTTTTTGCCATTTAGTAGCTAATTTAAGCACTTACCCAATGCCTCAATTTGTTTTAGGTCAGTAATGTCTGAGCCAAAAGAATGAATGTATGAATTTAATACAATTCACCCACTCCCACCCACACACAAATCTGAAATTCAATTTAAGACACTTCTTAAACATTAGTGCATTAACAAAAAAGGAAAATCTTAAGAGATTCAGTAGGATTTTCTATGTTAGACTTAAGCTAATAGTTCAATAGTTTTTACATATTTCAATATACCAATTTGACTTTAATGTTGAAACAGATGCTAAAACATGGAATAATTTCATAACTAGAGAAACATGTTATTCACAAACACTAGCAAAGGTAGCTTATAGTTAAGCTTACTTAAGTCAGCAAGTCAGGCTACAGTGTGTAAGAATAGTCGTAAACGATAATTTGTCTCAGTCTTACATGACAGAATAAGTAAACAGAAAATATAAAATGGCTGAAACAGCGTCATTAACGCCAGCTACAGTAGAGGCGCAGAAAAGGTGTCATGACTGAAGTATTCCCAAACTCTGGAAGACCGTATGCGAGCCTTTTTTGCCGCGTGTTTCTCCAGAGGCTCCGGAGCTCCGCTGGTTGAGACAGCCATGTTGGTTCATGTGCAGGGGGACGAGCGGCAAATTTCTTTTTTGCAGGGTGGTAGGTGATGTCTCATTAATATTTATGAGAGAAGTGCTACATGATTGGCCAGTGCATGCCAGTGCATGCCCAAAATGGTGCGGCACTGCATCCAAGCCTGCGGCACTCAGAGTCACAAATACAGTGGAAACCATTTGTAGTAATTACGTCTGTCTGGCTGATTTCCAACTAATTGATATTTGTATATTTATTACATGAATATAAGGTAATATAAGGTAATAGAAGAGGTATTTAATGGTTTTCCATCTGAGGAATTTGCAAAAAACTGCAGTGCATGATGGGTCGGACCTAAAGGCTGCCTTAACGTCCTCATCTGTATGACGACATACATCAAGACTAGGAAGGTGCATAATGTTCATGTCTGGTTGCGTTTGTTGGTCCAGAAAGTAATTCAATTTCGCCATGTAGGTTACGTTCTTAAAAACTGCTTGGATATAGCCCGATTATATGCTGTGGGCCTTTTAATTTCTTTGTTTACCAGGTAGGCTACCTTCTTTAAACTGCGTTTTGTTAGACTACATATTTAGGGAGGTCTTTATAAATTTATAGTAGTCTTCATAAATATGTGCATAGTTTAGCCTAACCCAGCCACTTAAGGGAGAAAGCCAGCTCAACTAGGTGTCGGTCCCAAGCCCGGATTAATGGGGAGGGTTGGCGTCAAGAAATAAAGAGACTGTATCTTCACTGCATGACTGATGTCAAAATGTGTGAAATATGTGGTTGTATTAATAAATGCATTAAAGTAGGTTAATGATTCTGTGCTGTCTAAATTGTATAGAAAATTTCTACGTATAGCCAAACAAATCTCCTCCTGTTTGAAAAGGCATAGAAAAAGCAATTTAGCCACTAAAACTTTACAGTTTTTGTGAGGGACAGTCGAATTCTCTCGTTTCTCTCGTCAAGTTTTTTTGTGATCCTGCACCTACACTTTGCCGGCCCCAGGAGGATGGGCTCCCCCTTTGAGTTTGGTCCCTCCCAAGGTTTCTTCCTTCTTGGGAGTTTTTCCATCCTATCGGCGCCTATGGCTTACTCACTGGGGGCTTTGGGTGGGCATGATATAAAGCAAAGCATTTTCCCTCCCAGTTTCCTCCTCTGGTCCACATTGCAGGACCATCAGCCATCAGAAACAGTCAGACGGTCTCCTTCAGCTTCTTTAGTGTCCTTGGAAGCCAAGGCAGTTTTAGGTCTGAGAAGAGGTTTATCAGAAGGACACATATTACGTCGTTTGTCCTGAAATGTAACATGGGGAGGAAAAGTTAAGCGGTTTAGTCAGATTGGAGTCGTTTATTCAGCAGTGGCAGCGCCAGTGACTTAATGCTACAGGTGCTATAGGGGAGTGAGATTATTTAGACCGGGTGCTTTAGCTTTTCAGCTTATGTAGATGGTGTATAGAAGCACACAGCACGATAAGCTACAGCATGGATAAAATAGGATAAAATATGAAATTCTAACGTCTAGCTCACAGAGCCTCTATGTGTACTTTGAAGAAAAAATACACTACAAGTATGCTGTAAAAACCGCAAAAATGTCTTACACAATATACAGATTTTACAGATAGTTAAAGAAAAAATGAAACCAATATTTTGGGGGTGCTGTGGGGGTACTATGGTCATTGGAGGAGGAGCTAGAGCCCCCCCCCCCCAAGCTTTTCCTTGGTGCTGCCACTGTTGTTCAGATTAAAAGTAACATTGTCATTAATAAACAGTACTCTGATCAAATTTTTGCATGTACAAACACAATCAAAGTTTAACCACATGTTTAGACACAATTCACACACCTGTTACATTTCCATAATGCTAAGACTCTCTACACTTACTTCATCCACTTTCTTGTTTGGTACACAGTCATTTGATGGATGTGTAAGATCATTACCAGACCGTCTGCTGCAAACTCTACAGTTAATGAATGGCTGCAAAAACACACAGACACACAAAAACAGTATTTAAAGAGTGGTGGGCAATAAATACAGTGAGAGAAGGTGTAGTAAAGATATATCTAATGATTTAAGGCAGAGCTGCTGGAGTGCAGGGTTTAATGACACAGAACAATTTTAGAGGAAAGAGCTTCCAAAGCAGGGTCACCATAAGGCTATATTATACAAAGCAAGTTCATCTAAAAGTATGAACAACAAATCCCGTTTAACTGAACACTGCTCTGTATTAAAATACTGTCCTCCGATCAAGCTAAGTGGTCCTGTAGTTCACTATTTAAAGAGGTAAATTTAAAGGGTAATTCACACTGCACATCTACCCTGCTCTGACCAGGTTTAATTACTGGCTTTCTAATTAAAACAAGAGTTAAGTCCTGCCCTTTCACCACAAAACACCACACTGCCATTTAAGGCTGATTTCAACAATGAGTTTTAGTTAACCTGGCTCGATTGAGTTAACTCTGGGTATGTAAAACCCGCTTTGTAGTACAGCCCACAGGTCTTTAAATAAGGCCAGCTAGGGTTCATAGCTCGAAGCATAATCTACAGGTCACCCCTCAGATGATTAGCATTTGCTTCTGCCTGGTAATCCAGCCTTTAAGCCTGTAAACCTACTAAAATTTGAGAATAAGGTGAAGGAACTGGCTCTTTGAGGCCACCTATGTATTTGTTACTTTATTGTTGGCTAACTTTCCCCCGCAGGGCATCAAAAAAGTTAACATGAACCTAAATTAATTTGCTAACTGATATGTCCAATGCTCACAGTCACAGTGACTCTTTACTTACCCTCTTGTCCATGAAAATACAGTCAGCCCGATGGTCTGTTGCAGTTGACTTTGGACATTTTGTTGCTCTCAAGAGAATCTCAATGTCAATGTATTCACTGCTGATCTAAATCACATAAACACGTTATATACAAAATTGCCTACAACTGTTTTAAAGGCAATATAACAAACAATAATCACCCAAAAAATGGCAAACTGTCACAGACTTGACTGCAGCAGATTCAGAGAGAAACTGTGAGAAGGTAAAATTGACCAGGGCTGAGATATACAACCATCACTTTCATTGTGAAGAGACATTAAGCATCATATGCATTGAAATTAAAACATCAAAATCAATGTGATACTCATTAGTTCAGCTTGCAGATGATGAAAGTTTCACACTTTTGTAAACACTTTCTCAGCAGTTACCTTCGGACGGCCCTGGATGTTATAGAAATTCATGTGCTGACGGGTTCCTTGATGAGCATTTTCGACTGCGAGTTTAATGGCCGTCTTGTGAGTGCAGGGAGACTGTGGTAATCTTGCTGGGCCTCTGTGGAGATAAGCAGAGCTCCATAAGCCAAAACCAGAAGCAGCAGGCGGGTCATCTTCCTCTCAGCTTTGAAGGGAGAAGCAGGACTGAGGACACTGATCTGTGGTCCCCTTATCCAGCACGTCCAGGGGCGTGTCCTTCACTCGAAACAAACAGACCTTTGAACAACATTGGAAAACTCTTCAGGATGAATTGAGGCAGGTGGTCAAGTGGGTTTATTGTTATTTCAGCAATATACACAGTACACAGTGAAAGGAAACATTGTTCCTCCTGGACCACGGTGCAACACAAAGAAGAAAAACAGAAACAACACAAGATGACACAAGTGCGGGCAAGATAGAACTATACAGAGTGAAAGGAGCACAAACAGAGGGAGAAAGTGCAAGATAAACACAAGAGCAACAATACAATACTACAGGACAAGACAGCGCAGTCAAGAACACAGAGTGCAGCCAGAGCTAACCTGAATAGGGGCATCAAGGTTGCCAGGCAGGCAGAGAAACAGAAAATAGAGGTCTACTTCACATACAACAACCCACAGTGGGTGTGGCAGGGAATACAACACATTACAAACTTCAAAGGCAACAACACCGTCACTGTTAACAGCAACGCCCTTTTAGCAAAGGAGCTAAACAGCTTCTTTGCTCGTCTGGAGGAACACAGAGCAGACATAGCCACACTGCCCCCTCCCCCAATCTCCAGCACTCACAGACTCCCTCTGCAGGAACACCACGCGAGAAGGCACATTGCATCTCTAGGTGTGTGGAGTTTAAGACAAGGCAAGTGATGCTACGATAATATAATTCCTTGGTAAGACCCCACCTAGAATATTGTGTGCGGGTTTGGTTACCATACCTTAAGAAGGACATTGCTGCCTTGGAAAAGGTGCAACGTAGGGCAACGAGAATGATTCCTGGTCTTAGAGGAATGTCTAATGAGGAGAGGTTAGCTGAGCTGAATCTGTTTAGCCTCGAGCAAAGGAGACTAAGGGGGGACATAATCCAGGTGTTTAAGATTCTAACAGGTCTGGATGCTGTTCAGCCAAATGGCTATTTCAATGTTAGTTTAAATACCAGAACTCGTGGCCATAAGTGGAAATTAGCTGGAGAACATTTTAAAACGAATTTGATGAAGCATTTCTGTACACAGCGTGTAGTTAGAGTATGGAATAGTCTTCCTGTTATTGTAACACAAGCTAAAACCCTGGGTTCTTTTAAATCAGAGCTAGATAAGATTTTTGAGCTATTAGCTAAGTTCTCCTCAAAGGAGCTTGATGGGCCGAATGGCCTCCTCTCATTTGTAAATCTCTTTGGTTCTTATGAGTCAGCTTACAGAGATGAGGTCCAGAAACTGATAGGTTGGAGTTCAGCAAACAATTTGGCACTAAACAGCACAAAGACAAAGGAATCACTGACTTCAGGAAGGATGGAGGCGACACTGGCCTGCCTAGATGGATGGATGGATGTTTTTATTGACATTGTAAGTACAATGAGATTTAGTTTGGAACGCGCCAGCAGCTACACAGTATATTTACAATTATATAGATTGTGAGGCATAAAATAAGGTGTGAGTAATATAACATAACGACATAATATAAGTAATCATTAATTAATCATTACAGATGGTATGAGGTGTGAACCGCTAGGCTGCTATGGCATGTTTGGTATCAAACCGATGGAAAATCACTCCAGTTTCCAAATCTGGTCAGTGGTTACCACGAAAGTGAATATATCAAAAGTTACACCAGCCTAACGAAAATCATCAATACAAGGGAAATCACTCTGGTCATAAATCTCAAAAGGACTGATACAGACCCCCTTCCGAAAGCCCGCCAAATGGATGGTCAGCCATTGGTCCAGGAGTCGAATTCCTGGTCACTCCTATTCACGAACTTTACACTATAAAACCTGGCACCTCAGAACAAAGCCAGGAGAGGAGAAACAGAAGGGAGGAGAAAACAAAAGACCATCAGCACGAAGAGAGGCAGAGAACATCAGCCCAAGAGAAGAGAAGCCCACAAGAAGCCCTCCTGAAGCCTATCAGTGAAGACCCAGCTGGACAGAGAACTGCAACCAAGCCCAAGCTTCACCAGGAGAGGGAATCAGAGGGGCTCCACTCCAACAACCGCTGCAAACACCGCGCCTCCCTGAGTGCCATCACCCATCAGCTCATCAGCCTCCGCAACCAACTGCCAAGACCCCCCCCCCCCCACTCTGCAACCAAGTAAACAAACTTCCTTTCATTTATAACAACCTAAACTCCTATTCACCTGCTATATTACTTTAGGACAGTATTTCCACAAATTGCTTGCTTTGCAGAACAGTATTTTCCCTTTTAAGGTTACTCATTTTAAATCTGGTCATTGCATTTTCATGATTACATTGTTTGTGTCCACTCCGTTATTTCGTGTTTATTGTTTGTTAGGTGTAATGTCTGTCTTATGTTAGTTATAGGAATAAATGCATGTCTTTTACACAACTTCAGCCTCCGTTCATTGAGTGCTCACAAGAATCCCTGCCTGTGCGATCTACGCTCTGAAACCTCAAATTCGCCTGAAATATCGCGAGACTCTCTCTCATTGGCCGTGAGGGGAGCTTCGCTACCGATCGTTTACATTACCTGGTGACGCAGCTCGTTGGACAAGCCTTCTATTCTAACCCAGGTTATTACGTGATACTGGTTATTAATGAGTTCCATTTAAGTCACACATTAACAGACTCACGGTGTTTCGCAATTGAGTTTGAGCCGACCATTCAGCATAAAAATTGGTTAATAATCACAAGGCACAAGGTTTAAACTTATTCTGAGCACACAATTTAAACTTTTTATGACCGAACGTGCAGTGAAGAAGCGCTACTGTCAACTGGTTGCAAAAGTCGCACTCATGGCAATCTGAAGGCATTTAAGCGGGATCATATGGGCTTATTATAGTTATTTTTATTTCTATTATTAGTAGTTATATTATTTTGTTTTATTTTCGGTGATTTCATTGTAGTTCTTTCGTATTAAACTGCAGTAAACTTTAACCCTATGTCTGACGAGATTCTCAGATGTAGCGCTTTGTTTCCAGGTTCAATTCGGACGAGTGTCTCCGTTTCTATATATCCTGGGAGAGATCTCTCTATTAGCGAACGGGAATACTTGTTATGAGGTTCTAACCTAAATTATGTTGCGCTTGGACATAAGACCGATAGCTTAGTTACCTATCAGGATCATACTCGTATGTGTGTGCCTGCTTTAGACAAAGCAAGTTTAACACAACTTTGCGCTGTGAGCCAAGTGTGTGTCATTTAGAAATTGGGAGTCTCCTGTGCTTGAGACCCGCCGTGGTTAAGCACCATTTGCGACGAGATATAGTGCACTCACAATTTAAATCTGTCGCCGTAACGCGTGCGCCGTCTCGCTTCAGTAATTGTTTTAAGGGGTTTTATACTGTGCAAGGCACAGAAGAAGGCCACAAGCAGCATGCGCATGCATTAAATGTGTGTGTCACTCATCTAGCGTCGGCAACCGCCTAGCTATATCTTTGGTTACCTCTAGTGGTCAGGCATAGAACTACCACTCCATTTCGAAATTGCGCCTCTAGTGGCCAGGCATAGAACTACCACTCAATTTCGATATTGCGCCTCTAGTGGCCAGGCATAGAACTACCACTCCATTTTGATATTGCGCCCCCGGTGGTCAGGCATAGAACTACCACTCCATTTCGATATTGCGCCCCCGGTGGTCAGGCATAGAACTACCACTCCAGTTCGAAATTGCGCCTCTAGTGGTCAGGCATAGAACTACCACTCCATTTCGAAATCGCGCTTCTAGTGGTCAGGCATAGAACTACCACTCCATTTCGATATTGCGCCCCCGGTGGTCAGGCATAGAACTACCACTCCATTTCGAAATTGGGCTTCTAGTGGTCAGGCATAGAACTACCACTCAATTTTGAAATTGCGCTTCTAGTGGCAAGCCATAGAAGTACTACTCCATTTCGAAATCGCGCCTCTAGTGGTCAGGCATAGAACTACCACTCCATTTCGATATTGCGCCCCCGGTGGTCAGGCATAGAACTACCACTCTCATTTCGAAATTGCGCTTCTAGTGGTCAGGCATAGAACTACCACTCAATTTTGAAATTGCGCTTCTAGTGACAAGCCATAGAACTACTACTCCATTTCGAAATCGCGCCTCTAGTGGTCAGGCATAGAACTACTATTCCATTTCGAAATCGTGCCTCTAGTGGTCAGGCATAGAACTACCAC
>NW_026043627.1:0-31906 GCF_023856365.1 Brienomyrus brachyistius
ACACACTGCCCAAATAGGCCCGCAGTGATCAAATAATGAATATGATTCTTACTTGCTGACGATGCCTCCATGAAGCTGATCTACTTGGGCGGGGGGGTCTACATGCTGCTCACCACTGAACTCCTTCTCCAGGTACTCCCTGAACTTGCACCGTCCCAGAGGGTCCCTAAGGAGCTCCGTGAAGCCGAACCCCCATCGTTCCACCCGCAGCTTGGTGGGTGTCTCCACCCTGCACCAGGAGGCGTGGAAGTGAAGAGACGACAGTCACCTCTGGGGGTGTGGCCCTGAAGAGGCAGGATGGGGCGCGGTAACGCACACTCACATGTCGGCATTCAGCGTCCAGAGTGCCGTGTCATCTGTTATCCAGGGGTTGCTGGGGGGGCAGCCTTGCATCATGGGGTCATGGTTCAGGTACTGCTCGCTGAACTTAAGGAAGCTGAACACAGAAGACCAGCCATTCCCAGTTTTAGTCCTACTTTCTATAATCCTTGCAAGTCATCAAATATTCAGGTTCAATGCTGGCATATTCCAGCAAACTGGAGCTCGAAATGGTGACGAAATGATTATACGTCATTGAACCCTATAAGGAAATTCTCTTTTCATCTCCTCCATCTTGCTCTCCATAGGTGAGAGAAAGCTTGGTAGCAAAGGGCAGCTGCCCGTAGAGGCTCCCAGGAACCTGGGGGTTAAGGGCCTTGTTCAAGGACCCACAAGTGTGCTGAAGCCAGGCTTGAACCGGCGACCTTCTGATCAATATTAAGTAATTATTTGCAGTTAAATACAGTTCAATTCAGTTTAATAGTCAACCGGTTTCAATATTAGTTAGGCATCATTAATCCAGGATATGTGTGACTCTGAGATTTATGGTGAAAGATGGATGGGCAGATGGACGAAAGAACGAAATAACGAGGTTAGATTTTCACAAAGAGCAGTCCCCAGCATTTTTGTCAGAATTAACATGAAATAGATCCCCCCCCCCACCAATCAGAGGCACAGTATACAGAATACCCAGAGATATCCCCCAGTTAGGGACTAATGTGGACTGGTGTCGAACCAGTGGTCCCCCAGCTATGCTGGGACTGAGGCTGAATCACAGGTGTTGGGGGGGGGTAGGTGGGGGAGGCTGTTATCCAACCTTTCCAGGCAGATGGAGGACTTGACCCTCGAGCGGCCCAGGGATTTCCTGATGTGTTCAATCTGGTGTCGGGAGCCATGAAAAATCACACGGGGAATATAAGAGTCAGAAAAAAGGCACAGCATGGTACACATCCAAGCCCTGATAAGAGCCATGCTGTTGTACCTTTAAACAGAATTTGTCAATATCTGAGAGCCAACAAAAGAAAACGACAACACAGATGTAGATCCTTCCGAAGCAATTTTCTTATGACAGCATTCTTAAGAGCCCACTTAATCACCCTCTTTGGTTGTTCTTGGCAACCATCCCATCAGCTGAAATAGGTTCACTCTAAATTCTTTCAGGCTTACCTCTCTTTTGTAGTAGTCCGCGTTCTGTTCTGTAAAGAAGGAAGAAACAAAACCGTCTCTAAACATGATATAAGCCACATGTTTATGGGAGTTTTACTTGCGCAAAAATGTTCTGAGGGCACAAGGTTCATTGGTTCAGAGAGATAACCAATCAGACTGTAGAAGTGGTGGATACAGGCAACTAGAGGAGGGGGGGGGGTCAACCAATCAGATGTCTTGTTCCTGCCTCCTCTAGTTCCTTAGACCCACCTCCTCTACAATCTAATTGGTTATCTCTCTGAACCAATCATTTTTCCTTCTGCCCTCAGAACATTTTTGTGAGGGTAAAACTCCCACGAGCGAATCACATGCAAGGAATCAGACAGTAGGAATTCTGCTCACACTCAGCTCCTGGCTTTACTAAGCAGACATCCAGTCTAGAAACCATGAATAATATAGCACTATTACGAGTATGTATTGTGGGACTGCTGACGTACTTACGTTAGCATGGAAAACGAGAGCAGGAAGTGAGGAAGAAGTGAGACAGAAAGATGAGCACAACGAAGTGCTGTCACACTCACACACGAGCTTCCCTCGGATGCCCTCCCACCAAAAACACTGATTATCACTTCACTTCCTTGGGTAATTTGGGGGCCCAAGGCAACAGCCTATTCTGCCTATAGCTGCCATATATATATAGATATTAATATACATATTTTTTCTTCATGACTTTGATCTTATCTAGGCCCCGAGCGGCTCTCTTGTTTGCCCGGATCCGGTCCTGTGACTGACAGAGGCGATAAACAGCAGGTACTGGCATTACGGAAAAAATGTATATGCTTAATAAAAAGCTCAGACCAGCTGGACTCGGGAGTTGTGCCGGTTCCTTCGCTCAGGGCCTTGTTCTTGAACGCTGAATGTTCCCGGCTGCAGAAAATCAGAGGGTGAGAAATCCTTAGCTGAACTTCAGATGAAGAGTGAGCTCGTTTCTCTCAAGCAGACTGACGCCGGTCTAACGCTGCATTAATACCCCTTAGCACTACTGGTCACATTTCCCATGATGCCACTGGGTACAGCCCATGGCGACACTGCCCAGTAGGGGACAGTGTGACAGCTTTCCAAAAGGACCATTCGGTCCTGGAGGGCCAGTCGGTGACACAGTATCCATGATCAGGACTGGGGTACCCTGCTTTACAGAATAAACTAACCAAATGTCGATACTGAATGCAATCTGATTTAACATGGTTTCCTTAAATCCCAATTAAAGTGCTTCAGATCAGCTCAGGACTTAACAGCAGAGAGACTATTTGGCAAATTATTACGCTGCTATTTGCAATTACATCCATTATCTCTCCGCTAACATGCAGCATTAAGCCTGAGCCGCAGGAATAGAGGTCAGATAATGGATCCGGTATTCCGGAGGTGGGATCCTCTTCCAGCTCGTTTAAAAGGCCCAACAAGTGGGGGGGTGGTGGGGGGGGAGACGCAAACACAGCATGTCTGCATTTTAGCTTCAGGCCGTCTCCCAGTCCCTTCGCACTCCTCTCTCCCAGATCCAAGCATCACCAGTCTTAGCGATGCGTCTCGTGTTTCTCGGGCAAAGAG
Organism: Brienomyrus brachyistius; assembly: GCF_023856365.1. Classification (NCBI taxonomy): domain Eukaryota; kingdom Metazoa; phylum Chordata; class Actinopteri; order Osteoglossiformes; family Mormyridae; genus Brienomyrus; species Brienomyrus brachyistius. Next base: position 3,070 of record NW_026043627.1, read on the forward strand.
AAAGGAGGCAGGAAGTGGCCATTTTGTCATTTGCTGGTTTTAATCCCCCCCCCCCCCCCAGCTTCCCCCGTCCACCTGGCCGTACCAGAGTGCAGAGCGTCCCTGCCTTTTAAACACGAGCAGCACCTGACTGGGGGGCCCTACGCTGCGTGGTTTTTGGCTCAACTGTGTTTCCGTCTAATTGGCGTCAAAACGGTGGGTTTCATCAATGAAGGTGGTGTGTGGCTGAGCGGGTTGGCAGTCGCCGCCTATGACTGGAAGGTTGCCGGTTTAAATCCCACAGTCAGCAGAGTGACATCACCACTGGACCCCTGAGAGAAGTCCCTAAACCCCCAACTGCTCTAGTCTCAATAAAAGGTACATCTGCAAAATAAGCTGAATTTAGGATGTGATCCGCAGCTGCGTGGCTGCCATTCCCACCTCCTGATGCCGCCCCGGATGGGGATAATGGCCCACATAAACGCTGATGCTTATTAGCCCTGAGAGATGCTGCGCACCCAGCAGAAAGGGGCCCTAGTGACGGCCGGGATTAAGCCAGATACACACCACACTCTGCTCCTGTCCCACACTTTCATTCTCCACTCTCCTGTGTTATTCATGAACTCCAAATTACACTCAGCGAGGGTGCAGTTGCTCATTCCCGCAGCCTGCTGTCCTGTCTGTCTTCTGAAAGCTCTCGTCCCACAGAACATAGGCTTCTTCCCAGCTAAGTAAATATTTCATGATCACACTGAAGCAGTAGTGGGTTATCAGGCCTGAAGTGATATATTCCTCCCCCACAAAGTATGCATGGAGACACTCTGTGTGTCTTACTTAACGAAGATAAAACTCCCCCCCCCCCCCCCCCCCCCCGTGAATTTTGCTGAGCTCAATGCTCTGGAGATGACGGAGATCGAAAATTATACCGGAAATGTTCCATATGTCCTTACAGATGTTTCCTTTGCCTTCCTTCATTGAACAAACCCGTTGTCGTGGGAGAGAACTGCACAACCCCCCAGCTCTCTGTGGGGGAATGGGACCCTGCCTATGCCTTCCTGCCAATCCTGCCAAGTTTCCCCTGTAAGTTGAAGGATCTCCTAACAGGCCTGCATGTAGATTAATGTCATACCCAGGACAAAGCAATTGCAGGTTAAGGCCCTTGCTGAAAGGCCCAACGGAGTAGAATCACTCTGGGCATTCACAGGATTTGAACCAACAACCTTCCACTTGCTTGCACAGATCCCTAGGCCCAGAGCCACCACTCTGCCCCACAACCTCAAAAAAATCCTAGAATCGCCCCCAGCCTGAGGCGATATTCGAGCTGCCAAGGTGCATTGAGTTCAGGTTTACCCAGTGTGTGCTTTACTCTAATCACAGCATACTGGGTTTTCGCCGGGGCAGATGTAGGGAGTCAGGGGTTTCGGGGGAGGTGCTTACTGGCGGTCTGTTGACGAGCCAGTAGGCCTGTTCCTGACATTCCAGCACGATGCGGTCCGCCTTGCGCCTCTGTTTGGCTGCCCTGGTAGGAGCAGAGCAGTCGATGGAGAGTCAGAAAGCATACTGGGTAATTAGCATATAGCGGTAATCACTGAACTGCAAGGTAGGGTTTTCATTTTTCTGTTTCCTTTTTCACTTAGAAATGGATTTCCGACTCTAGTGTTTAGGCTGAGGTCTGATTTAACAGATAGGAGGGAAATTATGACCACACACCATGTTACTTTTTAATTTAGGTAACATCATCATCCTCTTAATACGAGATTTATTCATCCATTCTCATCTGTCCCCTTGTGTGCATTTATGAAATTGATTTCATAGCTCGATGCGACAGTATTCCCGGGCTGGGGTGGGGTTTACCTGAGCTGCTCCTTCGCCTGCATCACCACGAAGTCCCAGGTGTGGTTGATCCGTTTGTGCAACATGTTGTAGCTGTCCTGCGGAGACGATGTTTAAATGCGACATTGCCAGGTCGCACGGCTGGCTGCGTTGCTGCATGGGTTCACGTTATGACTCACAGGCCGAACCCCTCCCAGGATATCAGCTGGCAGTGTCGGATTCACAAACCCTCTTACTGATGAGAACCTAAAATGCGTTGACCCTGACGCAACATGGCGGCAAGTTGGTGGATGTCTATGTGCGATCCTACTATGTGCATAATTGGTGGGAGGTTTTCTTACACAAAAATGTTCTGAGGGCAGAAGGAAAATGATTGGTTCGGATAGATAACCAATCAGATTGCAGAGGAGGCAGGACCAAGACATCTGATTGGTTGCTCCTGCCTCCTCTAGTTGCTCGGATCCACCTCATGTACAATCTAATTGGTTATCTCTCTGAACCAATCATTTTTCCTTCTACCCTCATAATATTTTGTGTAAGTAAAACTCCCATGAGCATTCAGCAATCACATGATCTCATCAAGCAATGCTTCAGACCAGCGAATAAGAATAGCATTGAAATGTACATAAATAAAAATTTTCTCTTACCTTTTCATAGTCTATCAGCTGCCCTTGCTTTCTGATATTCTTCTTAGTCAAATAAATCGCTTTAGAAGAGCAAAAGAAAGACATGGCAAGAAACTGTGTTTTTCTATTATTCTAGTAAAGGGAAGTAATGATGTAATAGGCGAGCACATGATTAATAATTGGTAATCACCGTAATCTAGCTCGGAGGCTGGCCACTGCTGAGAGCTCCAGAAGTACGGAGTCTAGCAAAAAGGAGATGCTGTCATTTGAAACTATTCAGAAGCAGCGTGACAAAGGTGCTTTGTGATTTAACATGTCAGGGACAAGGCGGGTGGAAGGCATTTTGCTACTTTAACTGGCATTGGTTCTCATACATCAGTGTTTCCCAATCCGGTCCTCGGCGACACACAGATGATCCACGTTTTTGCTCCCTCCCAGCTCCCTACCAGACAGTCTACGTTTTTGCACCCTCTCAGCTCTGGAGCCCGGACCAGATTGAGAAATACTGTCCTACACGGTAATTCCGCAGTCTCTCCAACGAATAGTTTCGATATGCGTGCCCCCCCACATGGCCACCACCCTCTCGCGCTGCCCTCCATCTGAAGAAACCGTGGTTTTAGGTTACCTGGAAGCGATACGGCGTCTCGTCGGGCCCCAGGACGAGCGTCCTGGGGTCCTTTAGGGGGTAAATGTAGCCGTGCTTCACGATCAGATTCCCCACATGAAGTGCCTCTGAAAACACACAAAGTGGTCACTCATTTCCACGTAAACTACTCAAAGCTCAAACAAATCCACTACTCGTAGCCCAGATTTAGGCATAGTAATTCTCTAAATTTTTGTCAGTGGAATACAGTAGAACACACGATAACTAGAAACTGAGTAGGCATATTATATTTTATTTTACGGTATAGCAAGTAACTGGAAAAAACGTTGACATGGTGCACAGAATAAGCCGCGGGGATGGTGCATTCCTCATCGGAACTATAATTAATTACGAGTAATTGGGACTTTCCACTTTCCGGCTGCCTCCGCGGCCATTGGCAGTCAGGCGCTCCCGGGGGTTTCAGACCGGCGCAGCAACAGCGCTGCTAGGGGGAAGCCTAGTGTTTACAGGGAGGGGTAACTGCTTACCGGGGCAACAGGTTTTTTGCCCATTCAAGTCTGTTAATGCATCTGCCATCTACTGCCTAAAAGTCCCCTCCTTTCCATTCCGACTTCTTTTCCAATCTGGGCTGTAAATCAGGGAAATCTGCTCCCTTGCTATTTAAAACCTCATCTGCATCGCCCGGGAATTCAGGACAACAGCGTCTTGCAGAAGTGCATAATGAGGGAGACGGATAGCGATATTTCTCCAGGCATGACTGACTGCCTCTGGCTATCAGCGAAGTTTGCATCGGGACTATCAAACCGTACAGCTCAGCATGCGTAGCGGCGCGACTCGGGACTGGCCTACAGATTATTTGTACTAATAGCCTCTCAGCAGAAAGATAAATAATTCAGCAGATAAATTGACGCCAGGGGAAGAAAATCCCAAAAGCTTCAGGCGAATGGGGTGTCTATGTTATGGACAAGCTCAATTCTGACATTTATTAATTCACAGGCTCAGCAATATCAATGGAACAGAACATGCTTCTGTCAGACACGTGAATTGCATATGCTTACACATAAATGCAGCTAGGCTAATCTGTTGTATGGATGACAAATTCTATTACTTCATTTGTATTTATTATTCAAAAGACTCGTTTATTTCTGTTATTTTATTACAAAAAAAAAAAAACCTGATGACGTCTTTCGCCAGCAGGGGCGCCATCGTCGTCACGAAGGGAAAAAAACAATCGATTAACCTCACATAAGAGCACCAGGTAACGCTTCCCTACATACTTCTCGGCCCTACCTTCTTCCATGATGGAGTACTTCTGAATTAGCCACTCCACGATATCATTTCCTGGGAAGGCATAGCGAGGAAGGCATCTAGTTAGAGTCGAGAAATGCATTAAGCCGTCATAAATCAAAAACGCTGAACTCGATAAATAAATTACATAAATAAATATGAGCGCAAGGAGATCGATGACAGTCTTAATGCACAGGATTCCCGAAGACCGCCGATGTATGGGCTTTCCTGTGAAGGGCTTAAATGACCATTAGGACCCGGCCCCCGGGACACTGCACGGCCGGGTGTAAGACAACCCGGGCGGCATGAAAAATTATTTTTAAAAAGTAAAATATGTATCGTGCACCTGTCATCGCATGTGGAATCACTGTGATTAACAGTCTTTGATTCTTCATCTTTATCCCCATGTCGGGATCTTGCATCGCCACAATGACTTGTTCAATCTGGGATAAGAAGAATAGTCAAAATCGTGAAATCAAGGTGACGACAGACATAGTGAAAACGTTCAACCTAGTAATATAATAATTGCTTAATGTGTGATTTGATATGTAATCGTTATATTCATCATTAAATCACCGGAGAGACACACTCATATATTTAGGCATATATATAAGTAAACTACAAGGTTTTTCCTCTGACTATCTTAACTGCACGTCAAAGACGTTATCGGATATTCCCGACTACAGACTTTCGGTTTGATCATTTATTCGCGTTATTAATTCGGCTCCTGATTACATTAAACTAAACATGCTCAGATTGTTACAACCTTTGCTTGTCGGTTATTTTTGGGATCTTTCTGGATGGGCTCAAGGCGGGGTCTGTAAGCACAAGCAAACTGCCAGCACTTTTGTTTTACATGAAAATAGTTTGATGTCGGCCTATTGCGTTATTGTCTGGCTATAATTTGGAGGCAATATTAAACAATAGGCCCATATATTGTAAATATACATGTTGTGTTGTTTTGTTGTTATCACAAACGTATAGCCTGATCATAAATTTCATGGATACCTGGATGTTGTATGTTCCATTATATTTATGAATGAATGATTTATGTGAAGTCTGGCTTAGATTCGAGAATTAATCATATAGATTAAAAAAAGTTTTCATTTAAAACTTATCTCATATAATAAAATCCTCGTCCGAACGAACATATGTCAGAATGAAAAAACATTTAAATTATTTTTGTGATGCATCAGTATCAATAGCTACAACGTCATAACAGATATAGATATAATGCGGTTCATACTTTTGAAGTTGATGCGTATCTCCCGAAAAAAATCAACTCCAGAAGAGTCCGCGTCTGTAAATGCCTGAACTTCGGAATCGATCCTACCTTTGTTAGGCGCGGCATCTGTGTCTTGCAGCTGTTCCCTTGGATAAAGATGTTAATTGTCATGCTTACAGCATCTCGATCTCCGGCGTTTGTGAAGTTGGGATTGATGCTGTCCTGTGTTTTTTTTTTCCTTCCACACTTAAGCTCTGCTTGTTACTGCCCCATAGCGGAGCGCAAGTGAAACGGACTACCGGAGATTTGCACTGTTTTTCTGTTAGTGTGTATAATCAAAATATGACTCAGTTTGGCCAGTTAGAAAAATATGATAATAGAAAAGTATTCTTTTCCTCTCACTTTTTTTTCTTGATTTAATTACCGACTTCACGTACTTACACTGTGTCCCGTTGCACGATGTAATATTGCGAAACTATGATTTTGTGGCAGTGTTTTGTAAAGGAATTTTCCGTTTAATCATCGTCTTAGTATAAAGCTATATGGTTGTTCTGGTATCAGTGGACGTACATTATGTATTTTTTCTTCTCTTGAGCACCATGGTCATGACATGAAGCTCAGTCATTGATTACTCGCAAATGTTAGTAGTCATCCGCTGTTTATCTTGAAGATGTAAAAGTAGTGCGCGTACATCTCCTCGTTAGTATAGTGGTGAGTATCCCCGCCTGTCACGCGGGAGACCGGGGTTCGATTCCCCGACGGGGAGAGTCTGCATCTTTTTGCCTCGGTCTCAAAAGGCACCAAGCTAGAACCGGCCCCGTGTTAGTGGAAACGGGGCTTGTGACTTGTACTCATGCATAATATTCTGCGGGTCGCTCAGCAGCGCAGCATATGAAACTAGACTCGGATTGTAAGTGTGTGGTTTTGATAATTGATGTATGGATGGATGGATCCTTAATAAGAGATATAAACAATAAGGTCCAGTCGCCAACTAATCATGTAAAATACGTCATAAACTCATGGTTGTTAAACCCAGAATAAAAATGAAGACGTATAACTAGGAAAGTCAACTTGCACATTTCAATTTTGGTTCGATATAATCACGTTGTCCTTAACCCTCCAGTGCAGGAGGGGACGGTAATGCGCATCGAATGTTTCCGAACCTGTGTGTGATACAACCGAGGAAGAGCCGATGACTTCGGGGGAGGAGGGGCAGGCGACTCGGAAGAAAAAGCAGCAGAACCCAATGCAGCCTGTAGCCCATTCAAAGGCCTACTGTTGGACCTCTGCTTATTTTGCAATACGTCTTTAGTACGGACTGAAAAATGTCCGATTTCGATGAGTTTGAGAAGCAGTTAAGCGAAAATCGGCAAGGTAAGTTTGGCTTTGAAGATCGGTGTATGCTCCCTGTTTTAGGGTAATAAAGTGGCCGGCGTGTCCTAGCGCCGAGGATGGTGCGGAGGGCACTTCTGCTGGTTCCGAAAAGAAAAGCGCGGCTGGGAAATCGGTGCCTTTTATCCGAGCGCTCGCCGATTCTGAAACCTGCCCGATTCTTCTTCTCCCAGCTGCCGCAGGATCCCCGAAAACTGACCGCTTTGGTAAATCAGTGACATTCTTTGCTTGGCATTGTTATAGAGATCGCTAGGCCTGCATCCATCAGTGCCCGGCGTACATAACATGGACATTTCAATGAAACGTTATTGGGGTGCACTCGATGTGAAAGCCTGCGGTTTTATTTATTTAATTATTTACCATTATACACTTGGATCATAAATTGTGACCCGCGTATTTTCATTCGCAGTAACACACTATGCATGGATGTTTGTTGCAAGCGTTATATTTTCAAGATCACGTTTAAAGTTTTATGCAAATAAAAACGACCGCGACCACTTGATTTAAAGTCCGCACTTAATAACAGTGTTAGTTACTTGGTTTTTAAATACTACGACGAGTTTTCTATATAATGATATGATTTTGTCTCTTTCCGATGCACAATAGCCTTTCCCTTGGGTCCGAAATGCTGGCCCTGTCATCCGTACAGAATAAGTCTTTCTCACACGATCGCCGTTTCTTCATGATGTATAGACTCTAAAAATCAGCCGCGTTCCCTGGAATCATAACAACTGCTTTTAGGTCGTTATTGCAAAGTCTTGCACCTGTATCTACCTTTACAGCGGATAGCAGTAACTAACAATGATGTACAGTTATATAACAATACACATATAACTTCATTAAAGTGCAGAGAATCCAGTAAACTGAATAAACTTAAGCCATACTAACGCAACTGAAATATACAACATGCGTTACAACGGAGTCGAAAGTAGGATTGATTTATGTACCTATCAAATGGCAATCTTGTCATATCAGCTCCTTATCACTAAATCACTAAAATGTCATTCGAAACGACCTGATTCGGCTAGACGAGCACTAAGTGCCGCCGTGTTTGATAAACTAGCAGTTCCAGTCATTCATATCTGCGCTCTGACTATGCCTGCGATTGCGGTAATTGGTTATTACCGATTTACGTAAGATGCATTGGCCGCTCCGTGTCTGTACTTTTGCAGCGGTGCATTACCGTAACGCTGTTATAACTGATGCATGAAGCTGATTCCTCGAGCAGCACCTGCGTTTAAATGCTTCACTGAAAACTGCACCTTCAGGGATTTATTTAAGCTTCTATATGAAGGACCTGCTGGGATAGAAAGGTGATATTTTATTGCTAGTTTAATAAAGTGCTGTCTGTCAGATTGAAACGATATTAATTACCCATCCATCGTCCAACCAGTTATCTTAGTCAGGCTCCCCTGGAGCCTATTCCAGGCAAATTCCCCATACAGAGAGCAGAGGCAAAATTCAGGCCTCCAGACTCGGAGGCGTGAGGCAACTGTACTCACCACTGTGCTCCTATATCATTAATTAGTCTGGTTATGTTTTTATTGTTTCACAACAGACTGACATTCAAGGGGATGTCCTTGTGCCCTTGAAATTATTAGCCATTGAGAGATGGGTGTGTTTGTTTCAGGAGGGTGTGATTGAATATGTGAATTGAATGGAGGTGCTTCATTCTGGTGAGGAAACTGGGGAGTTAGACCCCGTACCACATCTTGGTCTCCGTAAGTGACTTTTAAGGCATAGCGCTGGGTCAGTCAGCATCCAGCACCCCAGGGAAGTTGGTAATATGATTACTCTGTGACTCATGGGCTTCAAACCCACAACCATCCGGACACACATTCATAATCCCTCTGAGTTACACATCTTGGATTTATCGAAATGGATGGTAGGGGGGCAGTCATGTCGCTCCGCCCACCGTCTCACTGGTACCACGGTGTCGTCCCCCAGAGCGGGAGAAGGAGCGACACAAGAAGCGTAGCCGCAGCCGGTCTCTGAGCCGTGGCGAGAAGCACCGCCGCTGGAGCAAGGACTCCAGGGGGCGGAGTCACGAGAAGCGCAGCAGCAGCCGCGACCGCAAGGGTCGTGACCGACGGAGCAGCTCACGCGAGCACAAGAAGCACAGGTACCCCCCCTCACGGTCCCGGTTACAGGCACTGAAGCTGATATCTAGCATGGTTTGAGGCCTCTTAACAAGTTTCTTTCACAATCAACCAATTGGTTTCTTCGTGGTGGGAAGGGGGACTGTACCCATATTAAATTTTAACTGGCGTTTATAAGTAGCCCCCGCCATAGCGATGGGACCTCAAAGCCAGCCTAAAAAGTGGCGCATGGTCACACCCTCATGACCTTAAACTGCCTGCGATCCAAAGTTAAATGTAAACATTCTGCCATCTGTTTGTTTTTGCCAGATTCTGAGTGTTTACACTGTATTGTTTGGGGAAAACAACCTTCTGTTTTGTGTTTGGGCAGCTACTCTCCTCGGAGAAGCCGTAAGAAAAGGACATACAAGTACTGGGATGTTCCCCCTCCGGGATTCGAGCACATCACCCCCATGCAGTACAAGGCAATGCAAGGTTTGGATGCGACGCTTCCATGTGTGCTAGTTCAGTATTGCAAGGTTATGGTATATTGGTTGCAATGAAAGCATTTATTCTGGAGTGCCCTCCTCCCCCCTGCTGGTCAAAGAGGGAATAACACTTGGGATGATTTCAGACAGTGTGAAGAGAGCTTAAACCTAGGGGTTAGAAGCAAATGAAGGCGACGATCCGGATGTTCTGGCCGTCCCTGGTTGGGGTCTTGAAGCCCTTTCTCCTCCCCACAGCTGCAGGGCAGATCCCCACGATAGCTTTACTGGCAACATCCACCACCAGCGGCGTGGCAGTGACGCCCACCCAGGTGCCGATGGTCGGCAGCCAGATGACCCGGCAGGCCAGGCGGCTTTATGTCGGCAACATCCCCTTCGGCCTGACGGAGGTGAGTCCAGGCAAAGTCCCGCGTTGCCTTCTGTCATGCATACTGGTGTCATGTGTAGCTCAGTGAGTTAGGACACTGAGCCGGTCACAAGAAGGTTGTTGGTTCAAATCCCTTGGGCAGCAGAGTGATTTCACCATTGGGCCCCCGAGCGCAGCCCTTAAGCACTATTTGCTCTAGGAACTGTCTGGTCCTGCTTCTTCAATGAAATGTATGTTGCTTTGGATGAAAGTGTCCGCAAAATAAATAGATAAATGTACTAGACTTGTCAGTCATTTTTTTTCTCGTTTGCCTGTTTTGATGTCTTCAGACGTCTGCCTGTCTTCATTCAGTGTGTCTGCCTGTCTTTTTAGGAGGCCATGGCGGATTTCTTCAATACCCAGATGCGATTGGCTGGCTTATGTCAAGGTCCCACCAATCCCGTCCTCGCTGTTCAGATAAACCAGGACAAGAACTTTGCCTTCCTTGAAGTAAGAGTCTTTCCTGCCTAATGGCTGCTGTGTCCAGGCGGAGACCGCAGCCTTCCCTGATTAACGACGTTCTTCGTTCTGCCCTAGTTTCGGTCCGTGGATGAGACCACGCAGGCAATGGCCTTCGACGGCATCATTTTCCAGGGTCAGTCGTTAAAAATCAGGCGGCCCCACGACTATCGCCCCCTGCCTGGCATCTCAGAGCAGCCCGCCTTCCACGTACCAGGTCCGTTTTGCTTGTCGCCGTCATAACCTTAATCTTTATTTACCTTTGAAGAGCCGATCGGCAAGGCCAGTTTTTTGTACTCGTTACGGACTGACTGTCCTTCGCAAGCTGCGGATGTCTTGTCATATAAAGAGGGAGACTTTCACTTTTATTTACTTAATGTTGTAAATATTTAGCAGACAGTTTTATCCAAAGTGAAGAATGTTTTTTTTTTTTTTTTTTTTTTTGAGAAATCAGGGTCAGCCTGTCCCTAGAGCAAACTCGCCGGCCCAGTGGTGTGATCACCAGTGATGTGAACCAGTGATCTTCTGATGATAACGCTGGCATCCTAACCAGCTGAGCCACACACACACACACACAGCTCAGTCACTCACTTCTTACTGTTAACATAGGGGTGTTGTGTGGCTCTGTGATGTTTGCCCATGAAAAGAAGGTTGCTGGTTGGCAGGGTTGGCAGAGTGATTTCACCACTGGGCCCTTGAGCAAGGACCCTAACCCCCAAATTGTTCTAGGGTTGCTGGCTCCTATTCTAGTTAAAAATTCTGGACACACCTACTGAAAATGACTTGTTTTTCAGCAAGATAATGACCCAAAGCCCACCTTGAAGGTTATGCAAGTAGCTTATTACCTTGTGAACTAGGAAAGAGATGGTCCCCACAGCCCCCCAACCTAAACTCTATAGAGCTGGTTTGGGATCAGTTGGATGAGAGTAAGAGTAAGGTAGCCAGCTTGCGCGCAGAACTTGTGGAAACTCGAGGACTGTTGGAGAAACGGTCCAGGTGGGTACATATGTTAGCTGGTTGAGTCCGCAATGCTGTCATCGAAGCCAATGGCTCCTATTTTGAAGAGACAAAAATTTTGTCTTTGCAGTACTTCATATGCATAACTTCCATGCCCAAAGGCCTTTTACTATAAGGTGAATAACAGCTAAAATAGAGACAAATGCATTAAGAGCAGGTGTGTCCATACTTTTGACTGGTGCTGCATGTGTCAGCATCTCCCATGGAGAGCAAGATGGGAGAGACAAAAAACAGTCGTCAAACTGCCCCAGTATTTAGGTATTTTTTTGCTGGAGTTACATTTATCTGATATTATATAGGAGATAACGACGTCATACTGATTTGAAGTTGGCTTATTTCACTCGCGCCGTTTGCTCGTGGTCATTATCCGGCATGTTGACGGTTTGCTGTGATCGGCCGGCTTTGGGCGCCGTGCCGCTCTGTCTGCAGGGGTCGTCTCCACCGTGGTTCCAGACTCGCCACACAAGCTCTTTGTCGGAGGCCTGCCCAACTATCTCAGTGACGATCAGGTACCCCGCCCTCAGTCTCTGTCGCCGGGGAGCCGACCCACAACCCTCCTGTGTTTCTGTCCCACTGCTGCACGTGGAACTCAAGCAGGCATGCACACACACGCACACGCACGCACGCACGCACGCGCACGCACATACATACATAAAATAAACACTCGTCTCTGTGTAACTGATTAGTAGGAAAAGAAAGCCTGTCAAAGTTACCTCACCGCTTAAAATTCATTACAAGATACTGGGGGGTCAAATGTCAGCATCATGTTTAAAGCTAGCTGCTGAAAATAGCCGCACATTTGAGGTTTTTTTTTTTTTTTTTTAAAGATATTCATGGGATTTATTAAACATTTATTAGACATGTAGGTAATGAGTTGACAGTTACATTACGCTCATTGTTTATCCAGCTGTAAATTATGAAGATATTGAGACCCCGCTAATGTAAAAGGTACGTTTCCCAAAACCTCATGTTATCGACTTGCATAGTTGGAACCATTCAGTTGTTATCTAATGTTGTTAGCAAATAACCTTATTAGCAACAAAGGCTTTGGGAAACGTGCCTTACAGCTGGCGGCTTGCCAAACCAGTCACGTAGCCAGTCCCTGTGCTGCCTGTTGCTGGGTACCCTGGAATATTTGTATATCGGGTTAATTGCTGAGTGTTAGTCGGATGAATCAGCCGCGTCGTTTTGCTGCATGAAAATTTAAAATCGAGTCATCTGCGCGTCACCTAACTGACGAATACCTCCACATTGCCGTACACCTGTGTTTGCCCAATCCCAGTCCTCGGGGAACCGCCGACTGTCCACATTTTCGCTCCCTCCTAGCTCCCAGCCAATCAGGAACACCGAATACCTGGTACAGGTGTGCTGAGAGGAAGCAAAAACGTGGACTGACCGGGGGGGTACCCCCGAGGACTGGGCTGGGAAACACTACCATAGACTGTGCTTGAAATGTGGGGGAGATCGACCAAGTCCCCAAACGCTTCAGTATTCGCAGACGTGCCGTGTCTCACGTCCATGTCCGCACACTGAGAACGATGACTTCACATCCCGTTAACAGCGATGGGGAGCTGCGGAAGAATCGTTCCCTACATTGCTGTGTCGCTCGAAAGGCAGAAAATACTTCGGACCTTTTTCCCGGTGAACGATTATCAGCTTCACTGGAGTTTTCACATCGTGCCCCATGCCCTATTCTGTTATGACGTCAGTGATGGATAATATTACCATAACAACATGCACAGATGAGGTCGTCTTACTCTGAAAGTGTTGAAAGGGTCACATTTTAGACATTTTCTACTTCTCATTAGCATCTTTTATGATTTTTTTTTTTTCTTCCTATATCGCCACCCCACTGAAATCGGCCCATTATAGACATAATCCATACAGGCATTTAATAGTTTACCTATTTATTTTGCAAAAGTTAATCGCAAAACGTTTTGCGTCCACCCCTGCATTGTAACATTTTGAGCTCCGGTGTCCCACTCACTTTAGCCTAAACTGTTAAAAATGGCAAGACTCAGCCCACAAGATAGTGATCGCGGTTTCAGTGAAAGGTAAGTGAGAAGTGCAGTCAGTTTGTTTTTCTTTGATTTTTTTCCTCCTTTTCGGATTGTCATCGTAATCTTTCTTATCCAGTGTGAGTCACATGTAATCCAAGTCAAGAGGAAGGCTGTACCAAAGCAGCACTGGGGGGAGAGAGTTTGAATCCAGCAGAACTGTTAATGTATTTCACGTCAAAGCCAGTAAATGTGCCATAGACAGGTGAAATGGAAACCGCTGCTTGTATCCTGGTGTTTACATTTTTTTTGCAGTCCCTGCTACCGCTTTGATACTTACAGCTCTTTCATTTTTGTTCCCCACTTTGTCCCCAGCTAGGGGCCTGTAAGATCGTTAAGTCTTCGCTCATAATTTGTTCAGTAGTACTGACCTACTGCTGCCATGCCAACATGTAACACAAGGCAAGTAAGACATTCCGTCCCTCGCACGGATATCCTCCCTGTCGACGGCCTGCCCCTGTGGGGGGGCTCTGTCCTGGAGTGCTCTTAAGCATATGGGGTCCTTTTTTTGGGGGTTGAAGGCTGGGGAGAGACTTATTATGCTGATCACAGGGTATAAATTTGATTTTTTTTTTTTTTTGCCCCTAAGAGAAGGTAGGAGGTAGCGCCCTCTTGTGGCTGCCAGTGTCCCAGGTGACTCCTTTCTGAAGTCAGTGGTTAATGCGGCTTTACAGTAGATTCCTGTAGAATAAGTGAGGAATGATGTTAGCAGAGCTATTTCGTCCTGTTTGGCTTCAAGCCGTGGCCCCTTTAGCAGGACCCTGTGGCGGCTCTTAGCTTTACCTGTGAGTTTATCTCCTGTAGGCTTTGTCCCTCTAATTAACTGCACCAATGTGGTTCTTGGTTTTAAGAACAGGAAGTCAGTGATTCGGCTGGGTTTGTGTTCTGCCGAGTCGCCCCCCCCCCCTCCACATTGTATACATGGAACACTTAACATATAATTAGCTGTTTTTATTTAGTTTTTTTTTTATATACCATCTAGCTTAATTATTGTGGCCCTTAAAATCAGATGCAACTCGGTCCATATTTCAAAATTCGTAGTTGGAATTATCAGAGAACTTGATTAGGAATTCAGTTGTGTTGTATATGCTATAGGATGGGGGGGGGGGAATCTGTGTTATCATTCATTGACAAGAATCAAAATAGTTACTTTTGTACGCTCCCAGTAAGTAAGTCATGCAGAAAGGGCACAGGGGGCTTTGAGCTCTAGTGTTGCACCGTAATGTCGAGCCACTTGTCATAAAGCCATTTTCCTGATGTCTTCACTGTTTCCTCATGTCGTTTTGCAAAGTTTAACATGCTGCTTCTCCCACAGTTAAGATTAGCATTTCTAGCGAGGCGCCGTGCCTGGACTGTCGGGCTAATCGCCCCCCCGCGTCTCCTCCTCTTGCCCAGGTGAAGGAACTCTTGACGTCGTTCGGACCTCTTAAGGCCTTCAACCTTGTGAAGGACAGTGCCACGTCACTGTCTAAGGGTTATGCTTTCTGTGAATACGTGGACATCAGTGCCACTGACCAGGTGCGTGAGGTGGGGCAGCAGCTGGAAGGTCTGGGGTGACTCGGGGCTTCCGGATGGAATTGCTGACGCTTGTGTGGGATGCATCCCGCAGGCCGTGGCTGGACTCAATGGCATGCAGCTCGGAGACAAGAAGCTCATCGTCCAGCGGGCAAGCGTGGGGGCTAAGAATGCCAACGCTGTGAGTATTTGCCCTCGGCTGCCGCCTTTCTGATGTCCTAAACCCAACTTGGTTCCTGGGTGCCTCCCAGGAAGCTTAATGCCCCTATTTCTTGGGTTTATTTGGGTCCATGTAAATTTCTCGCTGTTACTCGAGACGATTGGACGATCAGGGGGTATCTGACACTCTTGTCGCCCCCCGGGACAGACGGCCATCATCGAGACGCCGGTGACGCTGCAGGTTCCAGGGCTGCAGCGGCTGCAGAGCTCCGGCATGCCCACGGAGGTGCTGTGCCTCCTCAACATGGTCATGCCCGAGGAGCTGGTGGACGACGAGGACTACGAGGAGATCCTGGAGGACATCCGGGAGGAGTGTTGCAAGTACGGCAACGTGCGCTCCATCGAGATTCCGCGGCCCGTCGATAGCGTGGAGGTGCCTGGCTGTGGCAAGGTGGGACCCGTACTCTCCTGTACCAGTGGCAAAAAGAAGACCTCTGTAGGCACTAAACACAGGCTCATGGGAGCATTTCTTGCACAAAAGTGTTTTGAAAACGGAATAATTTTTTGTGTAAGAAAAACAATCTGATTGGTTCAGATAGGCGACGGACAATCTGATTGGTTCAGATAGGCGACGGACAATCTGATTGGTTCAGATAGGCGACGGACAATCTGATTGGTTCAGATAGGCGACGGACAATCTGATTGGTTCAGATAGGCGACGGACAATCTGATTGGTTCAGATAGGCGACGGACAATCTGATTGGTTCAGATAGGCGACGGACAATCTGATTGGCTCAGATAGGCGACGGACAATCTGATTGGTTCAGATAGGCGACGGACAATCTGATTGGCTCAGATAGGCGACGGACAATCTGATTGGCTCAGATAGGCGACGGACAATCTGATTGGCTCAGATAGGCGACGGACAATCTGATTGGCTCAGATAGGCGACGGACAATCTGATTGGCTCAGATAGGCGACGGACAATCTGATTGGCTCAGATAGGCGACGGACAATCTGATTGGCTCAGATAGGCGACGGACAATCTGATTGGCTCAGATAGGCGACGGACAATCTGATTGGCTCAGATAGGCGACGGACAATCTGATTGGCTCAGATAGGCGACGGACAATCTGATTGGCTCAGATAGGCGACGGACAATCTGATTGGCTCAGATAGGCGACGGACAATCTGATTGGCTCAGATAGGCGACGGACAATCTGATTGGCTCAGATAGGCGACGGACAATCTGATTGGCTCAGATAGGCGACGGACAATCTGATTGGCTCAGATAGGCGACGGACAATCTGATTGGCTCAGATAGGCGACGGACAATCTGATTGGCTCAGATAGGCGACGGACAATCTGATTGGCTCAGATAGGCGACGGACAATCTGATTGGCTCAGATAGGCGACGGACAATCTGATTGGCTCAGATAGGCGACGGACAATCTGATTGGCTCCGATAGGCGACGGACAATCTGATTGGCTCAGATAGGCGACGGACAATCTGATTGGCTCAGATAGGCGACGGACAATCTGATTGGCTCAGATAGGCGACGGACAATCTGATTGGCTCAGATAGGCGACGGACAATCTGATTGGCTCAGATAGGCGACGGACAATCTGATTGGCTCAGATAGGCGACGGACAATCTGATTGGCTCAGATAGGCGACGGACAATCTGATTGGCTCAGATAGGCGACGGACAATCTGATTGGCTCAGATAGGCGACGGACAATCTGATTGGCTCAGATAGGCGACGGACAATCTGATTGGCTCAGATAGGCGACGGACAATCTGATTGGCTCAGATAGGCGACGGACAAGCTGATTGGCTCAGATAGGCGACGGACAAGCTGATTGGCTCAGATAGGCGACGGACAAGCTGATTGGCTCAGATAGGCGACGGACAATCTGATTGGCTCAGATAGGCGACGGACAATCTGATTGGCTCAGATAGGCGACGGACAATCTGATTGGCTCAGATAGGCGACGGACAATCTGATTGGCTCAGATAGGCGACGGACAATCTGATTGGCTCAGATAGGCGACGGACAATCTGATTGGCTCAGATAGGCGACGGACAATCTGATTGGCTCAGATAGGCGACGGACAATCTGATTGGCTCAGATAGGCGACGGACAATCTGATTGGCTCAGATAGGCGACGGACAATCTGATTGGCTCAGATAGGCGACGGACAATCTGATTGGCTCAGATAGGCGACGGACAATCTGATTGGCTCAGATAGGCGACGGACAATCTGATTGGCTCAGATAGGCGACGGACAATCTGATTGGCTCAGATAGGCGACGGACAATCTGATTGGCTCAGATAGGCGACGGACAATCTGATTGGCTCAGATAGGCGACGGACAATCTGATTGGCTCAGATAGGCGACGGACAATCTGATTGGCTCAGATAGGCGACGGACAATCTGATTGGCTCAGATAGGCGACGGACAATCTGATTGGCTCAGATAGGCGACGGACAATCTGATTGGCTCAGATAGGCGACGGACAATCTGATTGGCTCAGATAGGCGACGGACAATCTGATTGGCTCAGATAGGCGACGGACAATCTGATTGGCTCAGATAGGCGACGGACAATCTGATTGGCTCAGATAGGCGACGGACAATCTGATTGGCTCAGATAGGCGACGGACAATCTGATTGGCTCAGATAGGCGACGGACAATCTGATTGGCTCAGATAGGCGACGGACAATCTGATTGGCTCAGATAGGCGACGGACAATCTGATTGGCTCAGATAGGCGACGGACAATCTGATTGGCTCAGATAGGCGACGGACAATCTGATTGGCTCAGATAGGCGACGGACAATCTGATTGGCTCAGATAGGCGACGGACAATCTGATTGGCTCAGATAGGCGACGGACAATCTGATTGGCTCAGATAGGCGACGGACAATCTGATTGGCTCAGATAGGCGACGGACAATCTGATTGGTTCAGATAGGCGACGGACAATCTGCCAATCAGATCGTCCGTCGCCTATCTGAGCCAATCAGATCGTCCGTCGCCTATCTGAGCCAATCAGATCGTCCGTCGCCTATCTGAGCCAATCAGATCGTCCGTCGCCTATCTGAACCAATCAGATCGTCCGTCGCCTATCTGAACCAATCAGATTGTCCGTCGCCTATCTGAACCAATCAGATTGTCCGTCGCCTATCTGAGCCAATCAGATTGTCCGTCGCCTATCTGAGCCAATCAGATTGTCCGTCGCCTATCTGAGCCAATCAGATTGTCCGTCGCCTATCTGAGCCAATCAGATTGTCCGTCGCCTATCTGAGCCAATCAGATTGTCCGTCGCCTATCTGAGCCAATCAGATTGTCCGTCGCCTATCTGAGCCAATCAGATTGTCCGTCGCCTATCTGAGCCAATCAGATTGTCCGTCGCCTATCTGAGCCAATCAGATTGTCCGTCGCCTATCTGAGCCAATCAGATTGTCCGTCGCCTATCTGAGCCAATCAGATTGTCCGTCGCCTATCTGAGCCAATCAGATTGTCCGTCGCCTATCTGAGCCAATCAGATTGTCCGTCGCCTATCTGAGCCAATCAGATTGTCCGTCGCCTATCTGAGCCAATCAGATTGTCCGTCGCCTATGAGCCAATCAGATTGTCCGTCGCCTATCTGAGCCAATCAGATTGTCCGTCGCCTATCTGAGCCAATCAGATTGTCCGTCGCCTATCTGAGCCAATCAGATTGTCCGTCGCCTATCTGAGCCAATCAGATTGTCCGTCGCCTATCTGAGCCAATCAGATTGTCCGTCGCCTATCTGAGCCAATCAGATTGTCCGTCGCCTATCTGAGCCAATCAGATTGTCCGTCGCCTATCTGAGCCAATCAGATTGTCCGTCGCCTATCTGAGCCAATCAGATTGTCCGTCGCCTATCTGAACCAATTTTTTGTGTTTGTGAAAACGGGTCTTTAATCGGGGAAACGGAGCGGGTAGAGCAGGACGGAACGCAGGCATTGACAAACTACAATGACGGACAGGGCAAACAGGTAAGACCAGGACTTAAAATAGGTCATGACTAATCAAAGTAATCGGGCAAAGCAGGAGACGATCAGGGAAGCACACGTGGGTAATCAGGGGGCGTGGCACACACGAGGAGCGGACAAGCCGGGCATATATGTATATCTATATAAAACCTCATTAATGAGGGACAGGGAACAGAACGGACAGACAGAACTGGCACAGGGGAAGGAGCCAGGACAAGACTTGACATAAGACAGGAAAGGCAGAGAAACAGATCAGAAAGGGGGACACGGAGGGAACAGGCAGGACAAAAGGACCGGGAGTGAACGAAGGGAACATCGGGGAAAGAGGAGCAGAAGCCAGAGGGACGAGGGACAAAGAGAGGAGGGACAGAGACAGGAGGAACAAAGCGAGGGGGAGCAGAGGCAGGAGGGACAAAGACGGGAGGCCAGGGAGAGAAGGAGGGGGAACCAAGAGGAGCCCGAGGGAGACCCAGCGGGCGACGGGAGGCAGCCGGAAGGGCTGCAGGCGGCCGGGAGGCCGGAGCCGGAGGGGCCGAGGAGATGGGGTGAGGGACAGACGCAGGGACGAAGGAGGGAGTCGGAGGGGAGACCAGGGAAGGGGACGAAGGAGCTGGAAGGGACCCTGGCGAGGGCAAGGAGAGAGGGGGAGCCGCAGCAGACGGCGACGTCCTCCGACACGCCAGAGCGGGAGGACCAGCAGGCGAATGAGGAGCCGCCGTCGGGGGGCCCGCAGGCAACCGATAAGACGCCGGAGGAGGGACCGAGGCAGGGCGACGAGGCCGCGGAGGGGGACCCGCAGACGACAGCCGACCCGGAGGGCCAGGACCCGCAGGCGCCGACCAAGCCCTAGCGCCGGCGAGGGAGGGCGAGCCAGGGGGCTGGGCGGGTGGGACCCCAGCCGTGCGTCTGTGTCCTCTCCCCTTATGGGACACAGACATAAGGACCCGTGGCCGGGGTCGGGCTCGTCGGGGTGAGGGTACCAGAGTCACAGGGGGAGAAGGGACTGGAGTGGGGCCAGGGACTGGAGCTGCAGGCTGCAGAGGGGGCGCCTGCCCGGGAGCTGCAGGCAGGGAAAGCGCCTCGGACGTGGGCGCGGTAGCTGCAGGCAGCGGAGACGGCTGCTCGGGCTCTGGGGCCGCAGGGGGCACTTATTTTATTATATAAAATAAGTGTCACACAACCGGGGTGACATGCCTTGCCTGCTTGTGGGATGAGGAAGACTCAGGGACTGGAAATGGGATTAAAACTGAAGATGTGCTCATTCCTTTGTGTATTTACAAATTTTCCTTCCGTCAGACATGAGGAGTTTGCTGCTATATTTGGCACTAATAGAGATTCTGATGCTGCTATTTTTATTGTCTATTAGTTTGTTATTATTTACAAGTTCTGTTGTGTTTTTGCATTTTTCTCTTCTGGTTAATTAACTGCTGTCTGATTGCTGTGAAGTATGAGTGTGGTGAGTAAGACTCAGGGACTGGAAGTGGGATTACAACTGAAGATAACATGCTTATTCCTTTTTGTATTGTTTACAAATTTCCTTCCGTCAAACATGAGGAGTTTGCTGCTATATTGTGCACTAACAGAGATTCTGATGCTGCTATTTTTATTGTTTATAAATGTGTTATTGTTTCCAAGTTGAGTATTCAATAAATGCTAAATTGAGAAATTTTGTGTATCGTTTGTTATTATTAGTGTGATATTTTACCATGCAAATAGAGGGGAAAACGTCCAATTATCGGCCAAAAAAAATCAGCAGCATATATCGGCCATCGCCTGACCCTGACTCCTAAATATTGGCATCGGCTATTGAAAAACCCATATCGGTCGACCTCTAGTAACAGTACATTCTGTCCAATTCATCCATCGAGTTAAGTCACACACCCACTTGAGGGGGCACTCCGGCAGACGTGAGGATGGGGATGTTCTTTCCGCTATAACATCCACTGCAGAAGTACATCTCGCTCCTGTTCACAGGGCTTACTTCAATGATGAAGCAGGGCTGGTTGTCTGGACAAGTGAAGTTGTCCTGCTGCTGGGTCTCGGTGCCGTTTTTCCACCTAAGCTTGAAGGTGGAAATGTGTTCCAACTTGGTCCCTGGGACTGCAGCATAGCCAAACATCGCGAGCAGCGTCGGCCACACCCACCACCAGAACCATCACACCGTCCTATACACATAAAGAAGAACTAAAACATAGAGTGTTGTGACAATCTATGCGTTAATGTTTGGCAGCATAGGTGATTCGTTAAAATTATACCGAAGAATGGAAAATGTGATATTTAGAATATTTTTTGCCATTTAGTAGCTAATTTAAGCACTTACCCAATGCCTCAATTTGTTTTAGGTCAGTAATGTCTGAGCCAAAAGAATGAATGTATGAATTTAATACAATTCACCCACTCCCACCCACACACAAATCTGAAATTCAATTTATTAAGACACTTCTTAAACATTAGTGCATTAACAAAAAAGGAAAATCTTAAGAGATTCAGTAGGATTTTCTATGTTAGACTTAAGTTAATAGTTCAATAGTTTTTATATATTTCAGTATACCAATTTGACTTTAATGTTGAAACAGATGCTAAAACATGGAATAATTTCATAACTAGAGAAACATGTTATTCACAAACACTAGCAAAGGTAGCTTATAGTTAAACTTACTTAAGTCAGCAAGTCAGGCTACAGTGTGTAAGAATTGTCGTAAACGATAATTTGTCTCAGTCTTACATGACAGAATAAGTAAACAGAAAATATAAAATGGCTGAAACAGCATCATTAACGCCAGCTACAGTAGAGGCGCAGAAAAGGTGTCATGACTGAAGTATTCCCAAACTTTGGAAGACCGCATGCGAGCCTTTTTTGCCGCGTGTTTCTCCAGAGGCTCCGGAGCTCCGCTGGTTGACGCAGCCAAGTTGGCTCATGTGCAGGGGGACAAGCGGCAAATTTCTTTTTTGCAGGGTGGTAGGTGATGTCTCATTAATATTTCTGAGAGAAGTGCTACATGATTGGCCAGTGCATGCCTTACAAAATGGTGCGGCACTGCATCCAAGCCTGCGGCACTCAGAGTCACAAATACAGTGGAAACCATTTGTAGTAATTACGTCTGTCTGGCTGATTTCCAACTAATTGATATTTGTATATTTATTACATGAATATAAGGTAATATAAGGTAATAGAAGAGGTATTTAATGGTTTTCCGTCTGAGGAATTTGCAAAAAACTGCAGTGCATGATGGGTCGGATCTAAAGGCTGCCTAACGTCCTCATCTGTAGGACGACTTACATCAAGACTAGGAAGGTGCATAATGTTCATGCCTGGTTGCGTTTGTTGGTCCAGAAAGTAATTCAATTTCGCCATGTAGGTTACGTTCTTAAAAACTGCTTGGAATATAGCCCGATTATATGCTGTGGGCCTTTTAATTTCTTTGTTTACCAGGTAGGCTACCTTCTTTAAACTGCGTTTTGTTAGACTACATATTTAGGGAGGTCTTTATAAATTTATTGTAGTCTTTATAAATATGTACATAGTTTAGCCTAACCCAGCCACTTAAGGGAGCAAGCCAGCTCAACTAGGTGTCGGTCCCAAGCCCGGATTAATGGGGAGGGTTGGCGTCAAGAAATAAAGAGACTGTATCTTCACTGCATGACTGATGTCAAAATGTGTGAAATATGTGGTTGTATAAATAAATTCATTAAAGTAGGTTAATGATTCTGTGCTGTCTAAATTGTATAGAAAATTTCTACATATAGCCAAACAAATCTCCTCCTGTTTGAAAAGGCATAGAAAAAGCAATTTAGCCACTAAAACTTTACAGTTTTTGTGAGGGACAGTCGAATTCTCTCGTTAAGTTTTTTGTGATCCTGCACCTACACTTTGCCGGCCCCAGGAGGATGGGCTCCCCCTTTGAGTTTGGTCCCTCCCAAGGTTTCTTCCTTCTTGGGAGTTTTTCCATGCTATCGGCGCCTATGGCTTACTCACTGGGGGCTTTGGGTGGGCATGATATAAAGCAAAGCATTTTCCCTTCCAGTTTCCTCCTCTGGTCCACATTGCAGGACCATCAGCCATCAGAAACAGCCCAGACAGTCTCCTTCAGCTTCTTTAGTGTCCTTGGAAGCCAAGGCAGTTTTAGATCTGAGAGGAGGTTTATCAGAAGGACACATATTACGTCGTTTGTCCTGAAATGTAACATGGGGAGGAAAAGTTAAGCGGTTTAGTCAGATTGGAGTCGTTTATTCAGCAGTGGCAGCGCCAGTGACTTAATGCTACAGGTGCTATAGGGGAGTGAGATTATTTAGAGCGGGTGCTTTAGCTTTTCAGCTTATGTAGATGCTGTATAGAAGCACACAGCACGATAAGCTACAGCATGGATAAAATATGATAAAATATGAAATTCTAACGTCTAGCTCACAGAGCCTCTATGTGTACTTTGAAGAAAAAATACACTACAAGTATGCTATAAAAACCGCAAAAATGTCTTACACAATATACAGATTTTACAGATAGTTAAAGAAAAAATGAAACCAATATTTTGGGGGTGCTGTGGGGGTACTATGGTCATTGGAGGAGGAGCTAGAGCCCCCCCCCCAAGCTTTTCCCTGGTGCTGCCACTGTTGTTCAGATTAAAAGTAACCTTGTCATTAATAAACAGTACTCTGATCAAATTTTTGCATGTACAAACACAATCAAAGTTTAACCACATGTTTAGACACAATTCACACACCTGTTACATTTCCATAATGCTAAGACTCTCTACACTTACTTCATCCACTTTCTTGTTTGGTACACAGTCAATTGATGGATGTGTAAGATTATTACCAGACCGTCTGCTGCAAACTCTACAGTTAATGAATGGCTGCAAAAACACACAGACACACAAAAACAGTATTTAAAGAGTGGTGGGCAATAAATACAGTGAGAGAAGGTGTAGTAAAGATATATCTAAAGATTTAAGGCAGAGCTGCTGGACTGCAGGGTTTAATGACACAGAACAATTTTAGAGGAAAGAGCTTCCAAAGCAGGGTCACCTTAAGGCTATATTATACAAAGCAAGTTCATCTAAAAGTATGAACAACAAATCCCGTTTAACTGAACACTGCTCTGTATTAAAATACTGTCCTCCGATCAAGCTAAGTGGTCCTGTAGTTCACTATTTAAAGAGGTAAATTTAAAGGGTAATTCACACTGCGCATCTACCCTGCTCTGACCAGATTTAATTGCCCTTTCACCACAAAACACCACACTGCCATTTAAGGCTGATTTCAACTGCCTGGTAATCCAGCCTTTAAGCCTGTAAACCTACTAAAATTTGAG
This sequence comes from Brienomyrus brachyistius, assembly GCF_023856365.1. Taxonomy (NCBI): domain Eukaryota; kingdom Metazoa; phylum Chordata; class Actinopteri; order Osteoglossiformes; family Mormyridae; genus Brienomyrus; species Brienomyrus brachyistius. The sequence goes on from NW_026043627.1 coordinate 27,544, forward strand.
AATAAGGTGATGGAACTGGCTGTTTGAGGCCACCTATCTATTTGTTACTTTATTGTTGGCTAACTTTCCTCCGCAGGGCATCAAAAAAGTTAACATGAACCTAAATTAATTTGCTAACTGATATGTCCAATGCTCACAGTCACAGTGACTCTTTACTTACCCTCTTGTCCATGAAAATACAGTCAGCCCGATGGTCTGTTGCAGTTGACTTTGGACATTTTGTTGCTCTCAAGAGAATCTCAATGTCAATGTATTCACTGCTGATCTAAATCACATAAACACGTTATATACAAAATTGCCTACAACTGTTTTAAAGGCAATATAACAAACAATAATCACCCAAAAAATGGCAAACTGTCACAGACTTGACTGCAGCAGATTCAGAGAGAAACTGTGAGAAGGTAAAATTGACCAGGGCTGAGATATACAACCATCACTTTCATTGTGAAGAGACATTAAGCATCATATGCATTGAAATTAAAACATCAAAATCAATGTGATTCTCATTAGTTCAGCTTGCAGATGATGAAAGTTTCACACTTTTGTAAACACTTTCTCAGCAGTTACCTTCGGACGGCCCTGGATGTTATAGAAATTCATGTGCTGACGGGTTCCTTGATGAGCATTTTCGACTGCGAGTTTAATGGCCGTCTTGTAGAGTGCAGGGAGACTGTGGTAATCTTGCTGGGCCTCTGTGGAGATAAGCAGAGCTCCATAAGCCAAAACCAGAACCAGCAGGCGGGTCATCTTCCTCTCAGCTTTGAAGGGAGAAGCAGGACTGAGGACACTGATCTGTGGTCCCCTTATCCAGCACGTCCAGGGGCGTGTCCTTCACCCGAAACAAACAGACCTTTGAACAACATTGGAAAACTCTTCAGGATGAATCGAGGCAGGTGGTCAAGTGGGTTTATTGTTATTTCAGCAATATACACAGTACACAGTGAAAGGAAACATTGTTCCTCCTGGACCACGGTGCAAGACAAAGAAGAAAAACAGAAACAACACAAGATGACACAAGTGCGGGCAAGATAGAACTATACAGAGTGAAAGGAGCACAAACAGAGGGAGAAAGTGCAAGATAAACACAAGAGCAACAATACAATACTACAGGACAAGACAGCGCAGTCAAGAACACAGAGTGCAGCCAGAGCTAACCTGAATAGGGGCATCAAGGTTGCCAGGCAGGCAGAGAAACAGAAAATAGAGGTCTACTTCACATACAACAACCCACAGTGGGTGTGGCAGGGAATACAACACATTACAAACTTCAAAGGCAACAACACCGTCACTGTTAACAGCAACGCCCTTTTAGCAAAGGAGCTAAACAGCTTCTTTGCTCGTCTGGAGGAACACAGAGCAGACATAGCCACACTGCCCCCTCCCCCAATCTCCAGCACTCACAGACTCCCTCTGCAGGAACACCACGCGAGAAGGCACATTGCATCTCTAGGTGTGTGGAGTTTAAGACAAGGCAAGTGATGCTACGATAATATAATTCCTTGGTAAGACCCCACCTAGAATATTGTGTGCGGGTTTGGTTACCATACCTTAAGAAGGACATTGCTGCCTTGGAAAAGGTGCAACGTAGGGCAACGAGAATGATTCCTGGTCTTAGAGGAATGTCTAATGAGGAGAGGTTAGCTGAGCTGAATCTGTTTAGCCTCGAGCAAAGGAGACTAAGGGGGGACATAATCCAGGTGTTTAAGATTCTAACAGGTCTGGATGCTGTTCAGCCAAATGGCTATTTCAATGTTAGTTTAAATACCAGAACTCGTGGCCATAAGTGGAAATTAGCTGGAGAACATTTTAAAACGAATTTGATGAAGCATTTCTGTACACAGCGTGTAGTTAGAGTATGGAATAGTCTTCCTGTTATTGTAACACAAGCTAAAACCCTGGGTTCTTTTAAATCAGAGCTAGATAAGATTTTTGAGCTATTAGCTAAGTTCTCCTCAAAGGAGCTTGATGGGCCGAATGGCCTCCTCTCATTTGTAAATCTCTTTGGTTCTTATGAGTCAGCTTACAGAGATGAGGTCCAGAAACTGATAGGTTGGAGTTCAGCAAACAATTTGGCACTAAACAGCACAAAGACAAAGGAATCACTGACTTCAGGAAGGATGGAGGCGACACTGGCCTGCCTAGATGGATGGATGGATGTTTTTATTGACATTGTAAGTACAATGAGATTTAGTTTGGAACGCGCCAGCAGCTACACAGTATATTTACAATTATATAGATTGTGAGGCATAAAATAAGGTGTGAGTAATATAACATAACGACATAATATAAGTAATCATTAATTAATCATTACAGATGGTATGAGGTGTGAACCGCTAGGCTGCTATGGCATGTTTGGTATCAAACCGATGGAAAATCACTCCAGTTTCCAAATCTGGTCAGTGGTTACCACGAAAGTGAATATATCAAAAGTTACACCAGCCTAACGAAAATCATCAATACAAGGGAAATCACTCTGGTCATAAATCTCAAAAGGACTGATACAGACCCCCTTCCGAAAGCCCGCCAAATGGATGGTCAGCCATTGGTCCAGGAGTCGAATTCCTGGTCACTCCTATTCACGAACTTTACACTATAAAACCTGGCACCTCAGAACAAAGCCAGGAGAGGAGAAACAGAAGGGAGGAGAAAACAAAAGACCATCAGCACGAAGAGAGGCAGAGAACATCAGCCCAAGAGAAGAGAAGCCCACAAGAAGCCCTCCTGAAGCCTATCAGTGAAGACCCAGCTGGACAGAGAACTGCAACCAAGCCCAAGCTTCACCAGGAGAGGGAATCAGAGGGGCTCCACTCCAACAACCGCTGCAAACACCGCGCCTCCCTGAGTGCCATCACCCATCAGCTCATCAGCCTCCGCAACCAACTGCCAAGACCCCCCCCCCCCACTCTGCAACCAAGTAAACAAACTTCCTTTCATTTATAACAACCTAAACTCCTATTCACCTGCTATATTACTTTAGGACAGTATTTCCACAAATTGCTTGCTTTGCAGAACAGTATTTTCCCTTTTAAGGTTACTCATTTTAAATCTGGTCATTGCATTTTCATGATTACATTGTTTGTGTCCACTCCGTTATTTCGTGTTTATTGTTTGTTAGGTGTAATGTCTGTCTTATGTTAGTTATAGGAATAAATGCATGTCTTTTACACAACTTCAGCCTCCGTTCATTGAGTGCTCACAAGAATCCCTGCCTGTGCGATCTACGCTCTGAAACCTCAAATTCGCCTGAAATATCGCGAGACTCTCTCTCATTGGCCGTGAGGGGAGCTTCGCTACCGATCGTTTACATTACCTGGTGACGCAGCTCGTTGGACAAGCCTTCTATTCTAACCCAGGTTATTACGTGATACTGGTTATTAATGAGTTCCATTTAAGTCACACATTAACAGACTCACGGTGTTTCGCAATTGAGTTTGAGCCGACCATTCAGCATAAAAATTGGTTAATAATCACAAGGCACAAGGTTTAAACTTATTCTGAGCACACAATTTAAACTTTTTATGACCGAACGTGCAGTGAAGAAGCGCTACTGTGAACTGGTTGCAAAAGTCGCACTCATGGCAATCTGAAGGCATTTAAGCGGGATCATATGGGCTTATTATAGTTATTTTTATTTCTATTATTAGTAGTTATATTATTTTGTTTTATTTTCGGTGATTTCATTGTAGTTCTTTCGTATTAAACTGCAGTAAACTTTAACCCTATGTCTGACGAGATTCTCAGATGTAGCGCTTTGTTTCCAGGTTCAATTCGGACGAGTGTCTCCGTTTCTATATATCCTGGGAGAGATCTCTCTATTAGCGAACGGGAATACTTGTTATGAGGTTCTAACCTAAATTATGTTGCGCTTGGACATAAGACCGATAGCTTAGTTACCTATCAGGATCATACTCGTATGTGTGTGCCTGCTTTAGACAAAGCAAGTTTAACACAACTTTGCGCTGTGAGCCAAGTGTGTGTCATTTAGAAATTGGGAGTCCTCCTGTGCTTGAGACCCACCGTGGTTAAGCACCATTTGCGACGAGATATAGTGCACTCACAATTTAAATCTGTCGCCGTAACGCGTGCGCCGTCTCGCTTCAGTAATTGTTTTAAGGGGTTTTATACTGTGCAAGGCACAGAAGAAGGCCACAAGCAGCATGCGCATGCATTAAATGTGTGTGTCACTCATCTAGCGTCGGCAACCGCCTAGCTATATCTTTGGTTACCTCTAGTGGTCAGGCATAGAACTACCACTCCATTTCGAAATTGTGCCTCTAGTGGCCAGGCATAGAACTACCACTCAATTTCGATATTGCGCCTCTAGTGGCCAGGCATAGAACTACCACTCCATTTTGATTTTGCG